>NW_006440214.1:773455-798667 GCF_000325575.1 Pteropus alecto | reverse complement strand
GGTTTCTTCGGCGTGTCAGCGCCATGGATGCAAGGGAGGGGACAGGGAGGGCACAGGCCTGAGCTAAGAGACGGAGAGCCACACCGCCCAGTTAACATGGCTTCGTGGGACCTTAGTTTGTAAAACTCTTAAAAGACATTTTTGAAACCATTCTTGAAATTGGAATATGGATTCTATGTTAGATTTTACCAGGGAATTATTGTTAATTTTTATTAGGCAATAAATAGCTTTGCATTTATATTCAAAGTCCCCTTTTTATAAGGCATGTAATCGAGTATGTAGGAGTGAAATGATGATGTCTGTGATTGCTTTAAAACACGTTAGAAAAGAAGGAAAAAGAGAAAAAAGGGGGTAGCTTAAACATGTGTGGCCACATTTTAAGAAGTGATGAATTTGGATAAAAGGCATATACATAGGTTCATTATGCTAGGTGTTCAACTCTTGTACATTTTCAAAAAAAAAGTTTTCATCGAAAATGAAAAAATATATAACTTTAACAAGAATTACATATTGATCATCTAGATTATGTGTTTTATTCGCAGTTTTGGAAGAAGCGTCTTAATTGCTACTGGATTCCTCTTACTGACTGTTGTTTATGGTCAGGATGGCTGAGAGGAACTTCCTGCATGACTGTGGAAGGCAATTTTGTCACAGGGACCTGTCTTCAAAATTGCAAAGTGACAGGGTTATACCGTATCTCTAAGGATTGCTTAAGTCCTGAGACCCTATATCTATGGCTCAAGCATGGTTTGTCTAGCTGAACTGGGACCAATCCTGGCTATGCCGCTAGAGGCACACCTGAAATTACAGGTTACTGAAAAGTAAGGACACTTGAGTGGTCGGATGTGGGCAGCTTGGCTCATACATATTTATATAACATCTGTGAATAAGCGAACATGTGTACGCACACATTGATGTTCTTACAGAAAACTGGGGGTGGCATCTGATGCTCCCGTGACGTCTTTTGCAAACAAACACCAGCAGAGAACCACCCCTGCTCAGCTCATTACCTGATTTATTCCTCACTTTGATTTTTTGAGGCACATCATGTTATTTTTCCAATTTGGAGATAAAGAAACTGGAGCATGGACAGACAGAGTAATTTGCCCGAGGTCGCATTATTAGGCTGTGATCAAGTCAGGAGTTGAACTCTACCTTGCAAAAATATGAACGGCTGATAAAGAACACAGCATCGTTAGGGTCTGATGACACAGTAGTCAGTCCCCCTTACCCGTGGGCTTGTTTTCCAAGGTTTCAGTTATCCACAGTCAACTGTGGTCTGAAAATATTAAATGGAAAATTTCAGAAATAAACCATTCATACATTTTAAATTGTGTGCCGGTCTGAGTAGCGTGGTGAAATCTCATTTTGTCCTGCGTGGGACGTGAATCATCCCTTTGTCCAGCGTGTCCATGCTGTATATGGCCCCTGCCCATTAGTCACTTAGTAGCCGGATCCGTTATCAGGTTGATTGTCAAGGTATCGTAGTGCTTGAGTTCGAGTCACCCCGATTTTACTTTAAATAAAGTCTTACTCGCCTCACTTCATGTCGTCACGTAGGCATTGTATCATCTCACATCATCACAGGAAGGATAAATGCAGTACAGTAAGATACTTGGCAAGTGAGACCACGTTCACATAACTTTTGTTACAGTCTAGTGTTATAATTGTTCTATTTATTATTACTTATTGTTAATCTCTCATGGTGCCTAGTTTATAAATTAAACTTTATTATAGGCATGTATATATAGGAAAGACGTAGTACATACAGGGTTCAGGCATCTATGTGCGGTTTCAGGCATCCCCTGGGGGTCTGGGAACCTATGCCCTGTGGACGAGGGGGTGCAGCTCTCTGTGCTGATACACAAGCGAGTTGGCACACAACACAGTAGTTTCTCGAGCTGTGCCTTAGCAATATGACATGTGTTTCTCTGATGGGGTGAGGGTGGGAAGGGACAGATAAAAATGAAACCGTGCTTGCATCTGATGCACCTACGCCAGAAACATATACATTATTTCCATCCTCGGCCACGTTACAAGTGTGTGCCTATCTATTTAATTCTACACTGACATTATTTTCCTTGACTCAGCAGATCAATATGCTGTTTTTCTAGGCTATAGTTGGACAACAGCCTGTGACCTGAGAATCTGATTACTTGAAATCAATCCTGGATTCCCTGTGGCTTATGCTGCATCTCTAAACATGCTACGTATAGGCGCGTAGAGCAGGGGTCCCAATCCCCCAGGCCATGGACCAGTACCAGTCCGTGCCCTGTCAGGAACCGGGCTGCACAGCAGCAGGTGAGCGGCGGAGGAGTGAGCAAAGCTCCGTCTGTATCTGCAGCCGCTCCCCAGTGCAAGCATCAGCTCCGCCTCGGATCCTCAGGCACTAGATGCTCATAGGAGCACCGGCCCCTGGGACCACAAAGGTTGGGGACCACTGGTGTAGAGCGTGTCAGTTCCTTACTGTCTGTACCTTCGGAAAGCCTGTCCACGCGTTATCGAAATGCGAAACAGCGCATCTCCGCGTGCGATGAGATGTGTGACTTACGGAGAGGCCCGCATTCAACGGGCCCCAAAGGGTACAAATGCCATCGCACCGTGTGAAAGCATCCCTCCTCCTAATTCTCTGGGTCTGCTCTCGAGTCTCTCCTGCGTGGGCGCGTGGGCATGCCCGTCTGCGCCAGGCCGGGAACCGGAGCGGGACGACACAGCGTTCCCGCTGAGCTCCAGCCCCCTGACCCGGGAGCCAGTGACCAGAGCGATATGTCCGCCTTTATCTGCCATTCCAATTCCCAAGATTCCAGAAAAACTAAACAGCTCAAGATCCAGTTTGATCACTTCATGGAAACCGGAGTGGGAGCGGTGACACGGGTAGTGTCACAGTCGGAGAAATAGATAAGAAGAGGAAGAGAGAAAAATGGTTTCAAGTGTCCGCTCGACTTAAGGAAAAGACCAGGCATTTCCCCAGCTGCGCTGTCACATGCCAAGGCCGCCCCTGGTGTGGGTGCAGTCAGGAGAGTTCTGAGCACAGAGGCGAGTTCCCCTGTGATGTGACTTGCTGTGCACCCAGGCACTGCACTTTGGGGACACACAGACTGTGAATCTTCTGTTGGGGGTTTTTGTCCAAGTTCTCAGTGCGAACACTTTCCTGTCAGTGCTCGGACCTGACACAACAAAATCTTGGTCTCCAGTGCATCAAAGACAACAGTAAAAGCATCATCTATCACGTCAGTCACTAGTCATTACGATTTATCTCCCTGGACTTCAACAAAAATCCATTTGCCTCGGCCCCATGCGTGCTGCTGGCCGCCTGGCGCTGCTGGTCAGACTTGGATCAGACACCCTGAGACCACAAACGTGGGGTGAGGATTCGGATAAATGATGGCGGGGGGGATTTCTCCTGCACCTGCAGAGTCGGGGTTCCAAGTGGGAGCCCTGGGCGGTCGGGGAGGCCTCCGAGGAGCGAGTGATCACACAGTCCCCCCCACTTCCGGACATCACCCACAGGTTAGTGGGACGTAAGCAGTGCCCTGAGGAGGCACTTAGAACACACGGCCCTGTCCCTGCTGCTGCCATGCCTGTTGGGGCGACAGCAGCTCGTGCGGGGATGCACACGGGGACCCGAGGGCCCAGCTCAGTGTGCCATTGGCAGCAGGAGAAAATTCAGATGTTTTTCCCCAAGAGGGAGCACCGGAAGGGAAGTCGTATATCCTCCAGATGTTTTTGAGAGGAAGAGAGGAAAGGGGAAGAATGTTTGATCCATTTCTCCTAAAAAAAAAAAGCACATCGAGCTAGTGCGGTTAAGGACAGTCCAGCTGGGCTCCCTGGCGTCCGGCCGCCCACTCCTGTCGACGCAAACCCGGCCTTGGAGTGGAGAGCTGGAGCAGCGTCCTCTCCCACCTGGTTGGCAAATGAGGTCAAGGGACAGCACCCAGGCTCTTTGGGGGCCGTGCCCAGAGGGCACCCTCCTGCGCCCACCTGCACACGTGCCCCCGAGCGTGTCCTCCGGCCCACGTGGAGGCATCGCTGCCGTGGGCCCTGCTGCTGCTGCGTGTGCGTGCACTCCGGACAGCTGAGCGACACTTCTGCTCCGGGCATCCTCTGAGCTGGCCGGTGTGGGGGGCACAGCCAGGCCTGGGCAGACAGCTCAGTCGTCAGTACAGGGCTCCCGACACCATCCCAGACCCACTTCAGGGAGCAGCCAGCGTGGGTTCACATATGCCGTCACCACTCAGCAGCTAGGCATCTCGCGTGCCTCGGTGTCCTCACCGCAGTGTGCACCAATAGGTGTAAAGATTAAGTGAGATGATGCGTGACCCCTCCCCACGTACATTTCGGTCACTCCTGCTGAGGATCAAGCCCCTGGGAGGCAGGACTGAGTGGGTAAAACACAGGTCTTGTGCTCATGCATTCTGTAGGTCATCGAGCGGCTCATGTCTGGTCCTCAGTGTGTGGGTCTGGAGGAGCCGTCACTCATCACGCACAGGCTGCAGCTGGTGCTGGCTGTTAACAGGGACCTCAGCTGGGCTCTTGGTGGCTGTTCTGGGCTGAATTGTGACCCCTAAATTCGTATGTTGAGTTCCTAACCCTCGGGACCTCGGTATGTGACTATATTTGGAGACAGTCTTCAAAGAGGAGGTTAAGTTAAAATGAGGTCACGTGGATGGGCACTCATCCAGCATGACTGGTGTGTTTATAAGAGCAGGACGCAGACACACGCAGAGGGACGACCCTGCGAAGACGCCGGGAGGAGGCTGCCTTCAGTCCCACTCATGCCTTTGCGAGCGTCTTCAGTGACACACCTGAGGGCCCTCCCCTGGGACAGCCTGAGGTGGGACCCCAGAGTCTCCAGCTGCATTAGCGCCCTCGCAGGCGTTGCTGTGGGTCACCTTCACCTTTACCTGTCTGCTCGGCCTTGCCGTGAGGTCATTCGGGCATGGAAATTAGACGTCACTGCTTCGCCTTCCTCAGGGCGGTGCCTGCAAGTGGCAAGCACAGTTTGACTGTCTGACGAAACTGTCTAGTCCGGCCGTGACCCCCGTCCTCGGGGCCTAGCCCGTTGCGGGCCGTCAGTGACTCACCGCTCAGGGAGTGAAGGCGGCTGAAAAGCAGAGATGAAATAACAAGAAAGTGAAGTCATTGCATGAGTCTTAAGCCCGACTTATCAGAGGTGTTCGGGAAATGCCCTTCAACGACCTTCAGCCTCTGAACCCCACCCCGCCACCCCCATTCCAGGGCTTTCGAAGAGCCTCTCCCTGTGGCACTGAGGGTCTGGTCCTGCCCCATTCGCTGACCCACAGGGCTTGAGGTGGTGGCGTGGTTAGCGGGAAGCCCGTCCCCTCAGTCAGGCCTCCGAGGAGGGCTTCAAAAGCGTGCAGAAACAGTTCTACGTGACTAAGCGGTGCACCCCCAATTCTGTTCACCTTGATCGCTTGCTTATCTAATCGTCTTTGCAGTCCCAGCTTGTGGGAATGACCACAATTTGTGAATTAGTGGGGTCTGAACTAATAAGGTTTTTCGACATCCTTAATTATGTGTAACAGTGGCAGGATAATTCCCTCATTTAGGGCGAGACAAAGGGAATTAATTAAACATGAAAAGATGAGACACAGAGGTTAGATATAGAAAAGGATTTCCTGTCTGTGAATGAGAATTCACACTTACCTCTGCACGGAGGGAGGGTCATGATCCGTGAAAGTCTGCAAATAAGTCCGATTTATATTTGTCTGGCCTCGTAGGTTTTTGTGTCCTGGAGGCACAGGTTAGAAACAATCTCTGAAGGACCCTGTGCAGGAGAAGATGCTCCAGGTCTGTGATTTTACTGCGATCATTTTCTGCAGGGAGTTGCAGTGAGGTGGTTTCGTAATTGTCCACCAACCAAGAAAGGGCCCCAGCGGCAGGCTCCTGCATAAGGGGGCGACTGAGGACAAAAACCCCAGGAACTCCCAAGGGCTGTTATGCTAAATTTGCCTTGGAAGAAGAGGAGCCCAAGCTAGGCTCGCTCTCACATCGAAAGATGTTTGCAGTGCGGGCCCATGTTTCCTCTCCATTCTCTTCGGTGAGTGCACCAGTCATCATGGAAACCCTGCCTTTCAAAGGCCGCCCGGCCCCCAGCGGCCGCTCAGTAAGCTAGCCTTCACTTTGCCGGCACTGCGGCCAGGGTACCGTTTCTTTGGTGACCATCTCCACCCAGCCAGCCTCTGGTGGCCCCACCCAGAACTCAGCCGGACTTTGGAGGATGGACTGTGGACATTTATGACCAAAGCTGCCTTCACATGGACTATGTAAAAATCGAGAGCCTGAAATTGGTCTTGATGGGAGTTGCGTGTTGTGGAAATTGGCTGACTTCATATTAGGGATCCCTCCACCCCACCAGAGCTGGTTGTTAAACATTGAATCCTGTGCCATGGCTTGACCACCCCCTGGACAGCCGTGTTTACTCAATATTCATCTCCAGAAAAGACCAGGAAGCTAATCTACGAATCGAAGAATGTCCTCAGCACTTAAACCATGGACCCACCTGGGGCCAGGCCCAGACAGTGGGTGTCTTAGCATCTTCCCGAGGCGGGTCTGCATCCTCAGCCAGCTTGATCTTCGGGACTGACACAGTCATGAGTTCAAGTCTACCCTAAAATGCTTCTTGTAGATTTTTTTTAACCAAATTTTTCTGCTATTAAATGAGCAGGTGGCTCTATCTGGAAGCACCTGTGCAATTTGCTACTCTGTTTAAATCCTACCCTGTAGGCTCAGAGGCCCATTTGTTTTTAGAAAAGGAGACACATTTTCATTGATGACTATAAAAATCAAAATTTCCCCCTCTCTTTTTTTATAAATTTCTACCGTATTTTTTCATTTGCTGCAGAATTTTAAATAGGAAACAAGAGAGGGGTAAATTCAGTATCCTCTTGTGCAGGGCTTAGCACAGGAAGAAGAGTGCTGACTGGATCATCTATCGCCCCTCTGGTCTGCTCCCCCTCTGGCCCCCGCCACCCCACCCCCAGGTGGCAGGATTTACAGATGCTGTGTTCCTAGCAAGATGTTTTTAAACCTAAGTGCAAGAAAAAGTTTTAATTCACTGTAAAGCAGGTAAAGACAACAATAATAATACTTTCCAACAATATTACTCCACTATCTTAATTGATGAATTTTTTTGCCTATAATACCTTTCTAACAAACAAGACAAACAAACGAAACTATAATCTTCCCTCAGGCCAAAAGAAAAAGGGGAGAGGGAGTTCATTTCAGTCACTTTGAAGGGTTTAGAGAATAATATGGTAATACGTTTGATACTTACTGTTTCCTTCTTGGTTGGGCTGCAAGCAATCTCTTCTTTCTGTTTGCAGATGCGTTAAAACACCCATATGTATCGCCGTCATTTCATGGTTATTAGGGTTTATACAAAAAGAGACTCAAACATGATGTGAAAAATGTTGACTGGCGAGGCATATGACCAAACGTGCCTTAACATCACACGATTTACAAAATGGAAACAAACCTCTCGGCTGCCTTCGAGGCCCCCAGCTACACCCCCCAGCCCATGGCCCCCTCCCTGTGAGGACGCCGAACACCACGCCTTCTGTGGCAAGTCCAGTGAGCACCAGCTGGTTGCCAGCGGTCACTTTTCCAGCTTTGTTTTCCTTAAGCTCTGAAACACTGACCATGACCGCCTGCTTCCCGCTTGAGACTGTATTCCCAGAGCCCCCCCGATTTGCCTGCCATCTCTCCGGCTTCTGCTTGTCTGTCACCATGCTCCTCTACCCCCGGAACTTAGATCTAGAATCCCTGTTTATGTCCATTTACCATTTATAATTTCATCCGATTCTACAGCTTTAAATACTTGAGAAGTTTGTCAACTCTCAAATTTCTAGCTCTAGCCTAACCTCTCTCCAAACACGTTTATCCACGTCGGCAGATCCACTTAGATATCCACCGGCATCTTAAACTTAGCAGAGCGTTACTTCCTCTCTCAATCTTCCCCATCTCAGAAAAGGCATCAAGGCCTTCAGTTCCTGAAACCAAAGCCCTAAGATGGAAGCAACCTGCCTCCAGAATGTATCTCAAATCCCACTTCCGTCTTCCCTGCGCTCACACCATCGTCTTTGCCTGAGCCTGTTAGCCTTCCGTGTGGTCCTCCTTCTCGACTCTTCACGTGCCAGCCAAGTGCGCCATACAAAGTTACAGTGACGGTGTCATTCTCTCTTCCTATCCTGTAATGGCTTCTGCTTGCCCTCACCTGGGAGATCCCATGCGACAGGCTCCCACCCCCTCCCGCCTCACCCCGCTGTGCTCCTCCGCCACACTCCTGCTACCTCGTGTCTGCAACTTCTGGATGTTTCTCAAACAGCCCAAGCACGTTCCTGGTTTGAGGCCTTTAAACGAGCCATCTCCTCTTCCTTAAGTGACCCCTTTTACATATCTTCGCATGGCTGACCCTGTCATTTGGGTCTCAGCTTACGTTACTTTTCAGAGAGGTGCTTCCTGACTACACCGTCTAATGTAGCCTGCGGAATCATCATCATCGCCTCTCCCCAGTTTGCTTTAACCGTGCCACCCCTCTCCTTCTGATCCTGGGCGTCTGACTTGTGTGTGGTCATCTTTCGCCATTCTAGTGGGAGAGCCATAAGATTAGAGACTCGTCTGCCTGTTCATCACGGCAGCCCTGGTGTCTGAATAGTGTCGATACTTCCAAGGGGCTCAACCAGTGAATAGAGAACAAGTGGACAAGTTAAATATTATTTCTTCAGAGTTGAAGAAGCATAGAAAAGATGGATAGTCTTCGCTTATGTTCTGCTTTTGTACGAGGGACATTCGGTTCCCAGCTTAACCTTGTTTTTCATATCTCTCTCCCCCTCACTCTCTTTATGTATATGCGAACATGCATGCACATATGTGTCATATATAGCACACATGTACACACGACACATACCTACACAACACATTCGATGTGCCATATGTAGTATATGCCTACATGTGACATACATCTACACATCATACATGTGTGTGTCATACATAGTACCTACCTGCACAGGACACATATTTTACATCACACATATGTGTCACATATAATATATGCCTACATATGACACACACTTACACGTCACATGTATGTCATATATAGTAAATATCTGCACATGATGCACATCTATCACACACACATACGTGTTATATATAGTATACGTCTACACATGACACATGCCTGTCCGTCACACACACATGTCTGTGTGTATTTGATAACCTGGGTGCACAGTATGTTAAGACCACGGTCTTTTAGCTGATGTCCTGATTTTGCGTAAACATGAGAGAAGAATCCCAGCATAAGAGATATCAGCACGTCAGAGGAAGAAGGGAGGGTCGTAGGAGGGAAAAGAAGACAGGAAGCGCTTGCTTTTCACAAAGCGAAGAATGAAGTTTGTTTGCCTGAATACTGGTTCATTTCGTCTCCTTTCCCTTTGTGAATGATTTCCAGAAACCATGGGATTTCAAAGTCATGTTCTGTACTTGGAAACTCTGAACGATATAAATAATTCTCAGTAGGAAATAAAATGACTAATATACATAAATAGGAAAGAAATGTTCTTGGATTGATATTTCCAAAACGTTTCCAAACCAGCTTCACATCCTGGCCTAAGAGCATGCAATCAGAATTCCCATCAGCTGACTCAGGCCAGTCAGGGCAAAAACAATGGCAGTTTTGACCTCTTCTCCCATTGCCAAAACATGTACACGCTCTCTGAGAATTTAGTGAGAAAAGCAACAAAGGAAAATAATCCAATCATAATACCTCGTGCATAGGTATGGGAGAGAGAATTGTAGAATGGCTTATTCCATCACGATGAGATCAGCAGAAAAAATGGACAAATAATGACCAATAGTCATAAAAAAAAAGGATCACAGTTAGATTTGGGGCTCTGTGCAGTAGGACCCTTATGCCACACGAAGATGTCATTTCTTCCAAATTAGAGAGAAGTGCTGGATGAATAAGCAAAAATTAATAACAAGTAGAAGAAAAAATATATTTCGCCTCCTTAAATTTTCCATTATAATTCAAGGGCCACTCTTTATGGCAAATTACTATTCTTAACAAATGCTTCACTTGGAAACTTTGAAGTGAGAATTGGAAAGAAATTCTAGTTGGAAAACGAAAGATGGAAACTTGTTTACACAGCTTCCCTGCAGACATCATTGTAGTAGTGAGTTAATATTTCAGAGGAAAACGCACCTCATTCTGCAGCTCTGTCCCTCCCAGCAGGATTTGGACTGTGCTCGGGAAAGGCGTCAAACAGTAGCTCCAAACAGTGTCTGGAGTGCAGTCTATCATAGCAAATCTTACACATATATCTTCCCTAGAGTGTGTACATTTATCCAAATAAAAACAACATATGATAACAAGTGTAGGCGATCACCTAGGTGCAAAGTACCTGCACATTTCAAAAGACTTCTCCTTTTAGTTTCTTCTAGACTGTAGTAAGACATAAAACAATGCTGACGCCCATGAGTCACTTAACTATTTCTGGAATTAAATCATTATTTTGAGGGGCTCTTGTTTACTATCCCTGTCCATAGTCAAGTGAATTCGGTCTTTGTTGACCTTCACGTCACTTCTCAGACGGAGAGTGACTCCTTGCTTCTAAGGGGACAAGAGGTAAGTGGTTTTTACAGAGCATCCCCCAGGGGGTGGATAGTGGCATTGGGATGGATTATCTGTTATCTATCTATCATCCATCCATCCATCCATCTATCTGTCTGTCTGTCTGTCTGTCTATCTATCTATCTATCATCAATCTATCATCTGTCTTCATCTGTTATTACACATGCATACATGCGCACGCACACGCACACAGCAGAAATGCCCCATTGAAGCAAACTGGAAGAGACAATTGCGTGTGTGGCATCTCCCCTGCCGCAGGCTACCCATTGGCTGTATCCTGCAGGCAGATGAAGATGGGGTCTAGATTTCAGAAGAGCTGCTGGGCCAGCAGTGTAGACGATGCTCAGAGCCTCAGGGGTTGTTGAGAAAGTTCACAAGATTGAAAATGAGCAGAAGAACCTTGGGAAATGCATGCCTTTAAGGAGCAGATAGAGGAGGACGACTTGGGAGGTGAAGGAAAGATCATACAGGCGAGAAGGAAAACCAGGAAGAAGCGGAGGATCGAAGGCCGGGAGGAGAGGGTTTGGAGAGGATGCGGAGGGTTCACAACTCACAACAGGATGTGGAATTGTAGAGGGTGATAGCCAGAGGGAAGGTGTGGCCCTGACCATTGAGTTGACTGTGGCCATCTCATCGCTGACTCAGGGGACGGCGGGGCATAGGGCAGGGCGTGGGGGAGGGGCGCAGAGCTTCCATGCCCTTCCCTGAGTACCACCTCTCAGAGCCTCAGAATGCTCGCCCACACGGACTCTCTCTGAATCTCCTTGTTCAGGGTTTTTATGAGATTCCATTATGTAGGTACTGTCGATTAAATCGCTGGCCATTGGTGATTCAGCTCTGATCTCCAACCCCTCTCCCCTCCTCCCGGGGCTGAGAGCCCCACCCTCTGATCCTGCCTTGGCCTTTCTGGCCACCACCCCCCATCCTGTACCTGGGGGCTCCCACCCCACCTGTCATCTCATTAGCGTACGAAAGACACTCATCACCCTGGGATCCCAAGGGTTTTAGGAGCTGTGTGCCAGGAGTCAGGGACAAAGACCAAGTATATATTCATTATCTTCAGTAGTTAATTTGGAAAGAGGTGTGTGTGTGTGTGTGTGTGTGTGTGTGTGTGTGTGTAAGGGCATCATTTAGGGGTAAGGTAGATTTCAATAAAACAACATGAGGAAAGGCTAGTTTTCATAATTAGGAAAAAAATAAACAGAAAGTATGAAAAGGGCCCTATACCTAACAAACTGCTGTTTTATTTAAACTACAACATGAGATTTAAGGCCATTGATTTGGGGTTTTATAATACCTAAATGTATATGATACATAATAAGTGTTGCCTCACACAACGTTTTAAAAAAGTTACATATATAAATACACAAATTATCCATACAAAGTGGTAAGTTGTAGCAAACAAAATAATCAGAGGAAAAACAGAAGCTCGAATGTCTCTAAAATTGTGTTTTAATTTCATTCTGGAGACACTTTTATAAAGATCCAGTGTGAATCCCATAAGAACTGTCCCTGACCCAGTTTCACCCAAGGATCACAGCTCTGAGGTCGGCTGTGGACGGCAGTTCCGGCTCCAGCCCTGGCATCTCGCAGCACCCTCAGTGGGTACTTCCTGTCTTTGTGCGCATGTGTGTGTGCATGTGTGTGGCGCATGTGCATCGTCATGTGTGTATGTGTGCTCGTGTGTGTGTGTGTGTGTGTGTGTGTGTGTGTACAAGCTGAGCCTAGTTCCATGAGCAGGCTTTTGTCTCAGAGATCGACTTCTCCAAATTACAATCGAAATGCACTAGCTCTTGGCTTTGAGAGTTCAGGCAAAGGATTGCATCAGTGTGTTTTCTAAGACCTTCTCAGCACTCTCTCAAGCCTTTCTTCTCAGCTAAGCATGGCAGCAACTAAACTTGGATTTCTTTTTAATCACATCTGAAATAAACTGATTAAATAGGACACAGGCCTCAAGCTGGGAGAGAGTGTTCTCCAAGACCTCACTGGATAATCGCTCTCTGCGGGGGGTGCTATTTCAAGGGCATCCTAGGATTCACTTAGATGCCTGCGGATGATGTGCTACTGGAAGGAACAGGTGAATCTTCCAGCACAGAAGCCATCTAGTAAACTTCGGTTTGCCAGGGTTATTTTTATCTGTGCCTCAGCTTCACGTCTGAACTGGGGGGGTTCCCTAAAATAGTTCGGTCTGTGAGCTGCTCATGTCTCGGTGAGCATTTTCTTGTAACACGAAGTGCTAGTGGTACATACCAGGATAATGTGGTAACTTCGGTGTCATGCCCGACTGCCACGCCGATACTCGCCGACACCAGCACTGGAGGTGTTCGGGGCGGATCTCTGCCCAGGCCATCCTCCCGTTGGGAGCGAGTGGCCTGAGGGGAGCCCAGAGCATCGCGTTATCCCCGGCTGCAAGCAGGGTGGCCCCAAAAAACCAGAAGTGCCAAACAGCAGGAGAAGGTCAGCCTTTCTGGAGGGCAGCGCACCTGTAACAGAGCCAGTCCCCTGCCTGCGGCCAGCCTCTCTCACAGCGCCCTTCGCTGCTCTGCGCACTCGCAATAATTATTTTGTTGTTTTGCGCTGCGTTGATCCGAGAGCGAAGTCAGAGGGGACTCTAGTATGTGGAAGGAATAAGTTGGTAAGGTTAGTAACTTTAGGGCGCAGGGGAGACAGGCAGGCAGGTGGGAAGCTGGCAGCAGCCCGGGGTCAGGAGTGAGGGAGCCAGGAGTGCTGTGGAGTTGTCCCCACGGGGCAGACCCACAAGGGAGGAGGAGTGGGGGCCGCGGCATGCACAGGGACACACTCAGCCCATGGCATATGCTCACTGTCCGGCTGCGGGGCCTGCATCCTGGGGCGTGCGCCGACAGGGAAGCCGGTCAACACCGCTGGACGCTCCAGTGGGAAGAGGCTGCCCGAGGCTGCGCCTGAGGAGCCTCTGGGGCCTGTGCATGTGTGGTCCCGCTGGCTGACCTTCATGGTCAGCACTTGGCTGAGGCAGCTTTTCTGAAGCGACCTGAGTGGCAGCCCCTGGGGGGCCTCCTGTCCACTTTCCTGTCCTGTCCTGGCCGCAAGGCTCAGGAGGTTGACAGGGGAGAGGTCAAGGACCAGTAGTCTGTCCCAAGGACCAAGCCTCACTCTATCCAGGGTTCCATTCACCTCTGACAGCATCTGGGCTCCCGGGCCCCGGGCTCCACCTCTCTGTGCTGTGGGACTGTTAGGGACGGTTGGAGAAGCACAAGGAGACTTCTCCACACTCCATGTCTAAAATCCGCGTCGTGCCTCTGATACGTAACAGTCCTATCGACGATTTGACTGACTTGCCAGCAATTTAGCTTGCAAGGCAGGTCTCCAACACCATTTCAGGCTAGAATTCCTGGGCTTTTGATCATATAAATAAAATTGGGGTTAATTGTGCTTATATCCTTGCATGGTTTATAAACTAGCAACACTTATGAAATGATACTAGGCCAGTCCTGTCCCACATTCCAACCCCAGCTCAAATCTTTCAAGTTTTCTAATTACTTTACAGAAATGGAGAGAAAGCTATAAATGCACCTACTGATTAAAAAAAAAAAAAAAAAAAGTCCTTTTTTTATTCACCAAAGACTAAGAGAATTTTTCTTCCGGTTACTGCAGCTCACCAAACATACACATGCATGCACACATGCAGGCACGCACACGTGTGCGCACGCGCTCCACTTATAAAAGCAGGAGACGAACATGGATTTCCAGCACAGCCTCGAGCTGGGAAGCAGTGACAGCCTGGCGCCCTGAGCTGCCTCTGGGCAGGGAGAGACGAGACATGAGGAGCAGGTCCTGGAGGCTGGACCTCACTTGTCTGAACACGAGCGCGGGTGCAGTGTGGAAAGCCCCTTCCTCTGCTGTCGCTCTCCAAGCCGGTGGTGTGTCCGCATCTCTGTCCCCTCTCGCTCAAGTCAGGATTACGCAGTGGTCCCCAAACCTCCGTGCACCCTGGGGCCACGTGGGGCACTTGCTAAAACACACTTTGCTGATGGAGTGTGTCGGGGGCAGGGCCTGGGCATTCATCCTCGGAGATTCGAGTGGGGGCCTCCCTCTGCGTAGCGTTCCAAACCTCGACCACAGTGGGTACCTGGATCCCCAGGCCTCTTGTGATGCTGCACTGTGGCTCCTCTCTTCCCAGACAACGGGGGCATGTCGCAGGGTAACCCCAGACTTCTCTCTTTCTATGCCTTCGATTTCCATGGCCAGCTCTGCCCCATCCCATAATTCCGAAATTCATGTTTCCCCAACCTTGTCCCCCATTTTCAACTTGGGTTCCTGGGGGCCAAGCTGATGAGCGTCCGGTGGGCGGTGTTCGGGCCTTCCTTCCTCCCTTCCCGGTTTGTTCATGCGTCCGGAAGTCATCATGGAGTAAGGAAGAAGCAGCCGTCTCGGTTATCACTAAGAATTGTATTTGACTCCACAAACAAGTGGTAAGGAGAAGCGACCATCCAAAATCAGATCCTGCCATATATTTTCTCTCATCAGTGCCAAGTTTATGTCTTACTTTGTAGTTACAGATAAGAGTAAAGGTTTCTTGCAGCATTCCCTGCCTTGATTTGGGGGGAACTCTCTCGTTATAATCTGCTCCCTGAGACTTGCTTCATGGCTGGCATAGTTGAGCTGGACTTCCCAATTTCAGGTCATGGGTTTTTTATTATCCAAGTCTATGTGTTGAGCAGAAAATGGCCTTTGCAGACGCAGAGTGTGCAGCCACAAGAGCGGAAGATCTCTTTAGATTCCTGGTTGGTCCTTAGAGTTTTTTCTAAATCTGCAAAAAATGTTTGAGTCAGAAAGCACGTCTCTGATTCTCATGACTCTGTTCTCCTTGAGGTCCAAGACCTGCCTGGAGTCCATCCTGTTTCCTGGAAACCCAGCACCCGGCACTCGGCACCCACCACCCAGCACAGCACTGACAAGTAGCTGATATAACTGTATTTATTGAGTCAGTCAGTCATAACTCTGTTTGTAACATTAATATGAACATCACAGATCACTGTAAAGCAACAAGGATGGGAAACGTTCAGAGTTCTCAACCAAAACAGGGGAAGCTGGAAGACTGTAGAGCAGGGGTCCCCAACCCCGGGGCTGCGGGCCGGTACCAGCACATGGCCTGTGAGGAACCGGGCCGCACAGCAGGAGGTGAGCTGCGGGCAAGCGAGTGAGCAAAGCTTCGTCTGTATTCGCGGCCACTCCCCAGAACCAGCTTCGCCGCCTCAGCTCCACCTCAGATCGTCAGGCATTAGATTCTCATAGGAGCCCCAGCCCCTGGTGCCGAAAAGGTTAGGGACCGCTGCTGTAGAATACCTTCCAAATCCTGAAGAAAAATGACCATGAACCTGAAATTCAATGCCCAGCCCAATTGCTGATTAGGAATGAGATTAGAATGAATATGTGTTCAGACATGCACATTCTCATCTTTACCTTCGAGAACCCCATATTGGGAAATACTGAAGAACAGACTCCTCCACAAAAGGAGGGGTGCCCGGATCAAACACGGCCCCAGTGCGTCAGGGAGATAGGGCTCTCCAGAAGCCGGCGAGGCGGCCGGGGCGACCAGGCACAGCACGCCGCCGAGTACTGGGCTGTCAGAGGACTCCCGGCAGCGTCCTTCAGAAAGACAGAACTGATGAGATACCCGACACACCTGAGGTGATGGAGAGGACGTTTAGACCACGGGCAGAGCTCGCGGTGGAAGCGGTGGAGAGCATAGGTGACTGAGCAACCCAAAAGAGCAAGGACGATATGACGCGCAGGAAAGAGAAAGTCGCCGTATTGGACTACTTGCCTCCCCGTGGGCAGCGTTCGCACGGTCCTAACAAGGGAAACAGAGGGCGCCGCCGAGACCAAGACTGACTGCACCAGGAGGGCGCGCAGCGGGGCGCTTTCGGATGGTCGCACAGTGGGGCGGGAGGGACTTGATCCTCTTTCCCAGACTGCTAGATCCTAGGTTCTGCCGAAATATCAAAAAGTAGCAATATAACCATTTTATTAAAAAATAGAAATGAATAAACCGAAAAAATCAGCCAAAAAATCGATACTGGTTGCCCTAAGAAATAGGGTGGGGTTTGGGGTGCTGCTATTTACCTAATAATCTTTGTGGAATTCTTTACATTTTCAACTATGGGCAAGTCTTTTTATATATGTATATGTGTATAAACCAACAGACCAAGAAGACACTTGCATCACATGGACAACTTTTAAGATGGCGTGCAGTCACAGGGGGCCCTCAGGGAGCTCCCAGGCAGGCAGAGTTTGGGGAGCTCCGCCCGCTTTGTGCTCCTGGTTGCCCCTCTGGCAGGGAGCAGCCCCTCTTCAGAAGGTGGCGTGTGGACAGTTAGGAAGAAACCCGCCTCTATTCAGCTGGGTGAGCATGGCCTTTTCATGCAGCTCTTTGGTGTCTACTATTTTGACCCCAGGGACATTTCGGCATGACCTAAGAAGATGTCATTAAACTTTCAGCTCTTGTGATCCCAAGCCATGTGCTTAACAGGGGTCCCCCCTCTCCCCAGGGCCTCAGCCCCTCCTGTAACCCCCGAGTCCCACCTAAGGGTGGCTCAGGAGGAGGGCTGGTGAGAGAAAAGGGATCCAGCTGTCACATTATTAACACGTTCTGTGTTGACATCTGTAATGCAGCTTTGGAACAGGCATCGTTCAAAGAGCTCTCTCAAAGTGGCCACCCTAGGGACGATGGTGTCCTGCGAGTGCATAGCAAGGACTGGCCTGACAAACACCACTGGCGATTCCAGGACCCAGGAAGCGTAAAGCATGCCCGAGGTGGGAATGGGCCGGCAAGTCCACTGGCCACATTCGTGGTGGCTTGACGCCAGAGATCCGCTCTGCCTTGTCACTGGAGAGCCCGTGAAACGGTGGTGGAAGGGGGCGGTAACCTTTGGAATGACATCGCTGTCCAGCATCCTTGGTGAGGTTCTGTGACGGATGCTCTACGTGTCACCTTGCTCATGTATAAGACAGAAGAACTGTGGCATCATAGGGCTGCTGTCAAGGTAAAACAGAACCGCTGGGCCCAATCCCTGAGGCCCGTATCTCACCTTTTTCGATGACTTGTTCAGAAGATGTGGCTTGGCCCACAGGATATGTTCAGTGAGGAGCTGTCAAGTGAATGAAGTCCGACATTGAACCAGTTCTCATGGAGCCGGGGACAGGGACGGAAGCACACATGCCCACCTCATCCCCCTCTCCCCGCAGACCCTCCCTCTTCTTTTTGGCCACAAGGAAACAGAGCGCCTCTGACGTTGAATGCCGTGCTTGAGTTAGTGGCAGAAACTGCATCTGAACTAAGGCTGCCAGATTTACCACATAAATATACAGGATGCCCGGTTAAAATTAAACTTCAGATACACAAGAAATAATTAATATCTGAGACATAACACTAAAAACATAGTTATCTGTCTGAGATTCAGCTTTCACTGGGCAGCCTGTCTTTTATCTGACAGCAGTAATTTGGACAAAGGTCCAGTGTCTCAGCGTGCAGGATTCTGCAGTCAGTCATGCTCGTCTGGAGGGGGAAGGGCCGAGGAAGGGGGCCGCGGGCCCGGCCGGGGAGCGGGGGAAGGCCCAGGTGCGTGCGTGTGCACATGTGTCTGGTCAAGCATCCTGTCCCCAGACTCACGGAATGGCCCGTTGCTGAGCAAACCCTGTGGAAATATGACACACTCCGCCAAATGGGAGAGATGTGCCCGGTAGGCAGAGCATTCGGCACGCTCCGATCGCTGGTTCCTGTCGGGGACAGCTGCCCGTGGCTCTTGGGTGTCGTGAAAGGCAGAGCCCTCAAAGGAACCACCTCCTCCTCCTCGTCATCCCTGCTGGCCTTCCTCCTATGCTGGGGGCCGTCTCCTCCAGTCCGTGCATCGCGCATCTCAGCGTTAGTCTGGGTTGTGTGTACGGAGTGTCATAGGCCGTGCACGTGGTGTTTTGCCGACGAGGGGCCAGGCCAGGTTTCCCTTGCTATTCAGATCGGTGCTGTTCACAGGGAGCACCAGCCGAGACGGAGACACTGTGAGGTGGCTTCAAAACTGGTGTTTTGGGTTCCCCCGGGGTTACTCAGCGGGACACTGCATGAAAACATCTTTGTTCTCCCCCGGTGACACACGCTTTCCACTAAATCCCAACCAGCATCGTCATGGTAATGTGCTCCCAGCCCTTTCCCAAATCCCCTATGAAATTAACGGAGTGAGTGCTGAAGGACCAGGGACGACGTCCTCCGCCCAGACTCAGCTCACGCCGCGGGCCTGCCAGGAGGATGGCTGAGAAACAGGGTGATACCTGAACCGCAGGAGAGAGAACAAGTCACTGCAGGCGCAGTCGAAACTTCCCTCCTGCCAGGAGAGATCAGCAGAAACTATGAATAGAAAAAAAAAAAAAGAACTTCAAGGTAAATGGACCGGTTTCAGCTTGAAGAAAGGCTGATTGTTTTTACAAAAATCCCCACAGACCTGGCAGCGTTTATTGAAGAAGTGATTACCAGGATAAGGGGATGGAGATTTCAGATGAATATGCAAACGACTCAAGTCATGTTTAATGCAAAGAAGTAAGCAAACAGTAGAAATAATTAAAAGCTGCTCTGGCATATGTCTGTTTGGCTGACGCATATGCTATTAAAAAACAAGAGAGTCTATAGCCAGTTGCCTCTAAGACTCTATCTGTGCCACGAGCCATTCCCATGAGTAATGGCGTGCGGTCATATTGTACAGTCACGGAGTGCCCTTCATCAGAGACATCACGGTCTCCACACTCCTCCTCGCTCTGCAGCAGGCATTCGCCGTGGAAGCTACTCACCTCTGGCCTTATTGGAAGCAGCCATCTTTGCTTACCTGTTCTAGCAACTGTTGGTTATCTATAGAGGGACGACGGGACACCAGGAACCCCCTTCCTGCCACCCTGTTGGGCGGACACGTCTTCCTTTCCTCTTGGCCCCGAGTGGAGATGAAAGGAGAAGCGGTTACTGGCCTAACGGCCCCGTCCTTAGCTTTATCTTTTTCCGTTTCTGATCTGGCCGACATTGAGGGAAATAACACTGAAGGGTGCTGGGTTCAGTGCCAACTGCCTGCAGGGTCGTTCTAAAGAGGCCAAAGTCAGTTAAGTATAGGTTTGATGCCAATAACCAAGACCAAATAGCAGCCACCTCAGTGAGGCAGGGCTTATTTTGTTCCTATAGCGATGAAGAAGGTGGTCATTCCAGGGCTGATGTGAAGCCCCCACAACTCTCCCGTCTGGTGGCCCTGTCAGACCTGACAAGTGGCTCCCACCCATCGGAAAGGCGTCACCAGGCCCCTGGGGCCCTCACACCCACAGTCCTCCAGCTGGGATGCCCACTCCGTGTAGAGAAGTCATCAGTAGCGGCACCCGCTCTCCCACTCATCCCGTGGGGTGCAACCGAGTCACTGGCTACACCTGGCTGGAAGGAGGGTGGTGAATGGGGCCTTTATCCTGAGTGACTACGTAGTTGCTTGAAATTTAGAAGCTCTATTGCTAAGAAAGGAGTGCAGATATTGAGGTGCAGCTCACTATATGTTCAATAAGATTCTAAAACTTCTCCAGACCGACTGAGTTTGCATGCCTCTTAGGTCAGGTCTATACCTAGCTTAGATCCCTTGCTAGTTACTCATTGAGCTTAGGGGCCTGCATATAACACAATCCCTAATGTGAAATGACTCGTTCGTTTTCCTTGTAAGAGATGAAAAATAAAAACTTTCAGAGCTTTAGATGGTACACTCGAATATATACTTATAATCCTTGATTGAGTTTGAAAACTATATTTAAAAATACCACGTAAGATGATTTATTAATTTAAGAAATATTATTTTCCACTTATGTTTGATAAAACAATGATTAATAATCAAATTTCACATGTATACTTGACGTCTGTCTATCGTGAGCTCGAGTTTCTAACAGTATCTGTGAAAGTAACCTTTGCGTTATCAATGGAATTGCCCTTGTCAATTGTTATTCGAATCATCACCTCAATCAGCCCCCACAATCAACAGTGTAATTATATCTATTTAGATTCTGTGTGGTTCAGATGATGAACTGACACATGCGTTCTTGATCTTGTTCTGCGATTCAAGAGTCGTTGAAGACTAAGATATCGGTTTGTTGGAGTAGCTGTGAATCATCATCGCTCTGAGGAAAAGGGGGCTGGTGGTCTGTCCTGTGGTGCAGAGCAGAACGGGCGCCTTGGGACCCTGGGACTGCTTCCGGGGTGGAGCCAGGTTGTGCGGAGGGTGATGATGGTGGTGGTGGAGCTCACCTGAGCAGCCACTCTGGCGACTCGTCCTGGAAACGTTCCAACCCAGAGCACGTAGAGTGGACATTTCTCATTTTATTACATTTCATATATTTTATTATTAAATGATCTGTAATGATTCGTTGATGTCACCCCTTACATAGTCTAGAGTAGTGATTCTCCCTTCTGCCTGGGTGTCAGAGTCAGTCGGGCAGATTTGTATTTAATTACAGACTCCTAGGCCTCACCGAAGACCTATTCAGTGAGGGTCTGTGGGACAGGACCCTAAACTCTCTATTTTCCCAAGGCTTCTGAGGACACCTTGAGGTGGCCAAATTGACACTACTCCTGGTGCCAGGATGTGGGAAGCATTGGTTAAAGCTTTTGGGGACACCCTGTTCAAGCCTTGGAGGATGGGCCAGAACTCAGGGGGGTCTTCGGCAAAGTGGAGAAAGGGCACGCGGATGAATAAGATGTGATCTGGAGGATCTACAACTAAGGTCATTTTGGTTTCTTTCTTTTTTTTTTTTTACTACTGTAAAATGTTTCCTGTACAGCAAGCATATTCGATGCGATGGCTGTAGTTTGAATGTTTCCCAATATCCCGATGGCTTTTCCTCTTCCTTTCCTGCCCCTCCCGGGTTGGGACGGCCACTTCCGTAGGCAGGCTCTCCGCTCTAGGTAGCCTCATGTCTCCCTTCACTTTTATAAATGCTCCAGTGAGTCATCACATCATGATTTAACACTGAGATCTGGCAGAGAGCTCAGCTGCCCATGTATAGAGTGGCGGGTTATCAGGAGAATCTGTTCCCTCATATATCAGACTCTCAGAAGCTACTCCCACCGACACCCCCCGCCCCAGGCCTGACTTCTTTGAATAGTATTTTTATCACAGTTCAAACATGAAAACGTTATCCCGAGTGAATGGGAAATTTATGTAAGGTGATCTTACTCTAGTTCCCAAATTAGAATTTATTTAGAATACTGTCTAGAAAACTCAGGAGGGAAATTTTTACTGTCAGCTGGGTTACAGAATGTGATGTTTTATGTTCATCTAGCGATAAAATCTCCCTTCGTGTGCCGCACATCTGAGAGGTTGTCAGATCAGGCAGAGTGACACTGAGTGTGGTGAGCATGGCAGCCTAGAAGACAGCTAAGCCACTCCTGTGAGCTGTGTAGAATCAGACCTTCTACTGTCTGACCATGGGTGTACCCAGACGCATTCTTATTTGTAAGAAAGAGGAAGGCACAAAACCGTATTCCTGAACCATTTCTCTTCCTTTCTCCCTCAAAAGCCTCTGCCTCTTTGACCCCATCGCCACGTGCCCGAGCATCTCTCCACCACTGAAGCCTGGCCTCTCAGCTGGAAAGCCCTGTTTCTGATCGAACCCAACCATCTCCTTCCTCCTTGGCTGCCCCAAGGCTTCCATGTAAATTTATACCGACCAATGGCAGTGGGCATGTCCCGCCACCTAGCAGTCCCACTGTGCCTTCCTGTTGTGAGTCATCATCATCCAAATGATTTGACAAACCGCATGGCCCTTCCTCAGTTGTCTGTCCCCTCCAGCCCGCCCTTCCTCTCCACTCCGTCACTCAGTAATGTAGGAATGAGTTTTCTCATCTTGCTGTCTCCGGTTTCTTCTCGTCACCTCCCAATCACTGTCTAGTTCAGTCTGTCCCGCATCTCCGTGGTCACTGAGACCTTCTCCCCCTGCCCAGGGGCCATCCCTGTCCTGTTCTCTCACTGAAGCGTCACACGGCCGACGCTCCACCTCGCCGTCCCAGGTCGCCTGCATCCTGGACCAGCCGCCTGCCCTGCTGCACTGGCTGGCGTTTCACACCCCCAGACTCTCTCTCCTCCGCCAGCCCCACCGCACGGGCCCGGCCGTCCTCTCTTCCCCGGCTTCCCTTTTTCTAAGTGATTTCATCCTGCTCTCTCTGTGCCGACGATCTCTGCATCTCTGTCTCTGGCCCAGACACCCCGACTTCCTCCTTGACAAGTCCTTCTTTGGGGTTCATAGACGTCTCAGACACGATATTCCAAAACGGAGCTCTTAGTTTCTCCCCCTGCTCCCAAATCATTTCCACCGTGTTCTCCATTTTCATGGTCTGTGATAAAAAAGCAGCACCCTTCTTAATTTCACTTTCTTTCAACCATCACATTCATATTTTTAAGAGGAAAATGAAAATAAGATTATATATAATGAAAGGGTTAGAAATTCTCAGAAAAAAATTATGTCAGTCTAAGGTAGAATTATATGAAAGCTCACAAAGCCATTATACACGGCGATTGAAGTGGAGAAGTTATATTGCTGAAATTTTGTATCAAATAAAGAGGGTAAAATATTTTGCGGTGGTAGCTCACACCCCAAAATAACAGAAATGGTTACCTATGCCCGTTGGGTATTCCAGGTGGAGAAGCCTCGCCACAAGTGCCATCTAGGTTGCCAGAGGTGAGTTTTGCTTAAAGAAAAGACCCTTGAGCTGAACCTTGCTTTGTATTAACATGCTCAAACTGTAAGAGACTGGTGAGCTTTTTAATGGAATATAATTAAGTCTCTTCCTGGAGGTTTGATGATGCCACTGGGTCGATGCTGGTCTTTAATAATCTGCCTTCAAATACCTTTTCCCCTTCTCATTCTAAATGCAAGATAAAATACCAGTGAGATTTGCCTTTTGTCGTACCATAAATCATATTCAAAGACTGATAGGATAATGGCAGGGGAAGGGAGAGATTCAGAATCATGCACACTTTGTCACGGAAGGGGCTGTGACAGTGATTGCCAACCTCTGTGTTCCAAATGCCTGGTGGCTGTGAGGGAATGCGCCTGTGGGTGTTATAAATAGGAGACCACAAGTCTGACTGGAGGTAAATTATCTCACAGATATCTACTACTCTGCTTCTTTACATTTGGAAGTGCTACAAAGTTTATAGCTGAACTTGGAAATGAAGTGTTTTTTCAAATGACAATTATTAATAATTGCAAAAAAAGAGTCACTGCTTGCATGAGTTAGTTCATGGGACTTTCGAATGTCCTCCAGAGATAAATTTGAATTCGTACCTCATGCCTTACAGCAGAATAAATTTCAGGTGAATCCAAGACATAAATGTAAAATATAAATAAACTTATAAAAAGACACCACAGGAAGATATTTTAAAAATAATCGTGGAATGAGGAAGACTTTTTAATATGGCATAAGCCCCAAAAGCTATGAGGAAAAAGATTATTGACTTGTGCAACATAAAAACTACCATAGTGAAAACACAAATGAAGAAACATTTGTGGCTCATATTACAAAGGGCTCTTTTCATAAATATATAAAGAACATCTAAAATCAGTTAAGAAAATGACAACAATTCAATGGATAAAAGGGCAACGTTTGTGAATAGATAGTTTTAAGGCAGGAACTACAAATAGATCTGAAATATGTGAAAACATACTCAAACTTATTTATTATAATAGAACTGCAAATTAAAATGCATGGAGATATTTTCTACCAATCAAATTATCAGAGAACAAAGGGTTTAATGCACATTCTGTTGGCAAATGTTGGAAGGCAATAGAAACTTTGAGATATCACTAATAGAGTATAAACGGATACTCTTCTATCAAATGAAATTTAGCAGTAGCGTCAGTTATATATCTGTATACCATTTTATCTAGCATTTCCACTTTTAAGAATTTACCCATTAGATGTAATGCACACACGTGTGAAACATTATCTGATAAATTATAGCAGTATCATAGGTGATAGCAAAAGTCTGGAAATGATCTAAATGCATTATAAAACCCATATGGTAGAATACTATGTAACTATAAAGGACGGTTAGACTATTTTTGTATAAATGTGGAGTTATCACTTATTTTATTTTGTTAAGTGAAAAACAATATACAAAATAACAAATACAGTATGTCAACATTGTGCAAGAGAGTGGGAAATAATCTGTCTTCTTATATACAAATAAGATAGCTAGGAAATGTTCAACGCGTATCCAGTGGCGTTGGTTGCCTCTGAAGAGAGCAGGGTGGAGAATGGAAGTTTTTACTGTGTAAAATACATTCGTTTGTATTTTTAAAAAGACAAAATCGCCTTATGAGGCAGATAGAAGTATTTGACAACTGCACCTCTGGTCCATTCCCTAATTTGAGCTCCGATATTAAGAGTTTGGGAGGTGATGTGGTTTGCTCAAGGTCAGGCCGCTGAGAAATGGGTCTCCAGTGAACACTTTATGCTCAGTTCCAGGCCTCTTCCCACACTGCATGGATCTTCGAGGGGAGAGGGGGCGAGCAGGAAT
>NW_006440214.1:766470-773438 GCF_000325575.1 Pteropus alecto | reverse complement strand
CAGGAATGGCTGATCCCAGTATTAGGAAACTGGCAAAAAAGCATGACCGAAAACACAGAGCATGGTGAACACGGAGCATGTCCATGGGCCCAGTGGGTGGAAAAAGCAGGCAGCGTAATGTGCAAAAGAAATGAAAATAGAGAGAAGAGCTCAGAATGTGGTGAGGGAGGATGGGAGGGGTGGCGAGAAGGAAAAGCAGGGACTCAAAGGTTCTTCTAAAGAGTTTGGGCTTTTTCATGTGGGCAGCGGAAAACTGAAGAGGTGCTAATGTGAACGGAGGTGGACTTGGAC
Source organism: Pteropus alecto (assembly GCF_000325575.1). Classification (NCBI taxonomy): domain Eukaryota; kingdom Metazoa; phylum Chordata; class Mammalia; order Chiroptera; family Pteropodidae; genus Pteropus; species Pteropus alecto. The sequence goes on along the minus strand of NW_006440214.1, from coordinate 773,147 downwards.
TTGAAAATACCGTTCTGATTACAATTATGAAATGGACTCGTGTCAAAAAGACCAAAACAGCAGTATTGACCCAGAATACAGGCAGGCATGCAATGTTGCATATACACTTTTTAAAAATCAATGAGAGTTTATTTTCTATACTGTGTGGTATATGGACAGATACATGAGGGTTAATAGCTGCGTTAGCTTCAGTAACATCTAAGTAACTTTTGAGTTGCTGCATAAAAGCTTTGCATCTCTAAGAATGATTTCTTTTGGAATTATTTTTAAAGTTCATTTTAAAGTCAATAGGAATCAATGTTTCACAGTGTACCATGCCTTCAAGTTACTTTGTTTCTTTATTGTTTGTGTGCTATTGTGATGGCTAAGTTTATATGTCAACTAAGAGGGCGTTTATGGATGAGATTAATATGTAAATCAGTGGACGCTGAGTAAAGCAGATTGCCCTCCTTCATGTGTGGTGGGCCTCACTTAATCAGTCGAAGCCCTGACTAGACTGAAAAGGCCAACCTCTTTGAGCAGAAGGGAATTCTGCTAGCTGGCAGCCTTTGTACTTAGTCTGCACCACTGACTCTCCTGGGCCTCTGCCTACTGGCCACACTGCAGATCGGGACTCACCAGCCTCTAGAAAAAATGCCCAAATCCTAAGTGTGCAGCTTGAGGAATTAACACAAGGCAAGTACACTGGCCTAGATCCTTTCCATGTGGAGACAAAGGACATAGTCCAGAGAGAAATGACCCCTTCTTGTCATTAGACTCACCTTGCTCCTGAGGGTGGCCTCTGTTCCAGATCTCTGACCCGCTAACTAGTTTCTGCCATCTTGAACTGTGTAACATAGAACCGCATGTTCTACGTAGACCAGTCTTTCTGGCTTCTTGCTCCCAGCGCCATGCTTCTGAGTGACCGTGTTGCTGTGTGCATTGATCATGTGTTCACTGTTGCTGCGTGTAGTTCTATGTGTCTGCTCCTGATCAGCATTTGTGTCGTGTCTGTTTTGCAGCCATCATGAGAAATGTTGCTATGCACATTCTTGGACCTGTCTTTTGGTGACATATGTGCACACTTCTGCCAGGTACATACCCAGGTATGGAGCTGCTGAGTCAGAGGAGGCGAGTATATTAGGACTTTGCAGACAGTGCCAGCGAGTTTCCCACAGCACCATACCAAGCTGCACTTAGAAAGGCAGAGTCCCCATTGCTTTACGCCCTGGCCAGTGCCGTTATCGTCAGTGCTGTTAGCGGGAGGCATTCGGGTACAAATGTAGATGTATAATGTTATAGGACGCCTAGTCACATTGGAATGCCAAATAAACAATAAATAATTTTTAGTATAGAGCATGCTTATATCAAAAATTATTGTTTATCTGAAACTCAAGTTTAATTGGATAGCCTGTATTTTCATTTGTGAAATCATATGATCCAACCTCGGTAGATCTACAATGTCTTCAAATAGATTTCTATTTAGTATATGTGTTCTTCATATATTTAATCATAATGTGTCTCATTGTTTTGAGTTGGAAGGCGGGCCATAAACCAGCGAGTTTGGGCATTTCTAGATAAAGAATTCTCCACTCACCGTTTTGACAGAAATGTGTAACCAGCCTGGGAGTTCCTGGCGGACCGATCATCCCTCTCTCGTTTCCTCAGAGCCTCACACACTAAGCACCCAGGGAGAACAACGGTCCGACAGAAACGATTACAATCACCCCATACCTACACATGGCCCACCTCACACTTCCGTTTATCCCGCGTGATCTCACTTACGACGAGACTAATCTCTTGACGAGCGAGGGCCATAAACTGCCCTCTTAAACTCAACGGAAGGGTTCCTCTAGGATGCTTCTGAGCAGCGTGTCTATTTTCAACCCCTAAATGTCCCAAGACCTGCAACTGTTACGTTCTTTTTCTTGTAATAGACAGATTTTTCTCTGTCTGTTCATTGTGAATTATCTAGCTTTCTCTTTTGCTCTACCAAGGAGCAAGTCCAGGCCACCAGGCCACTTACTCTCACCTGAGAGAGGGCAAACCGGGCTGTGTTCACAGTCTCCGCACAGGCCATGCACTGAGGCGCTGAAGGCTTGGACACGCAGGCTGCTTTATGCTCAGAAGTAACCATGGGTTCAGGACACTTTACTGCTAAAAGAATAGAATGATCAGTAGCTTAATTGAGCTGAACATAAACGGCCCTATTGAAATCTCTTAAAATCTGCAGAGGAAACAAATCTCTCCCTCGTTGAATGTTAAATTGAAACAAATTGTTAGAGAATTTTTCTACGTTTCATTAGCTTATTGCCCCCACCACTTCCAAATCAAAAAAAGAGAGGCTTATGATAATAATGAAAAGTCCCGTACAAGTAAAATAATTAGCGTGATGCAAAACTCAAAGTAAGTTTTCCTACAATAAAAATTAGCTCTAAGGAACTTTTTGAAGGTCCTGAAATACCATGCAATTTTCATTATAATTATGTAACCCAGCCGGATGCTGTTTTTATGTCTATAGTCCATTAACGTGGCTTTTCCTCAGCACACGTGGATCCCAGATTGCTGCAGCACCCTTTTCTTTAGGACACATTTCAAACTGTCAGAGACTAATTAGGCAAATCATCACTAGCGTTTTAGAAGAATTTATCTCCTTATTCTTCCTTTAGGTCGTTAAGTGATCATCTGTATTGTGCCTTTCATTCTTTCGAAGGTCTCTAGGCTAATGTTTTTAATGTAGACCTCGTGCTCTGAAGGCTTCTCCAAGTGCCTGCTTCTCTTCCGGCAGATTTGGGGCCCTTAGTAGAGACTTACAAATAAGTGAGCAGCGTGCGAAACACACCAAAGGACCAAGCCTGGCTCCAGGAAGTTATCATCTCAGCTCTGTTCCCCGAGTGTGTGAGAGCATGGATTTTTGTTTTGTGACATTTTGAGCTCTTTTTTTTTTTTCCCCTGGGTTGAGACTCAGTGTCTCAGTGACATTCCCGAGACTGGATGTTGATGGCGTTCAGCAGTCCCTGTGAGTCCTTGTCCTCCATTCGTAACCTCCTTTAGTGTAACAGACACTCTGCGCGTTTGTAGGGGCTCGGGGACGTTTTCATCATGCCATAGCCTGTCATTTGAAGTTCTAGTCCGAAAGCTCCTGACCGCTCGTGCCATGCCAGGACCTGAGCTTGGAAGCCGTCCTTGTGCACACTGTGTTGTCCCGTGCCCGGCACTGCGGCCCCTTCCCCTTCTGTGGCCCCTGTGACTGCGATTCATACCCTGTGGTGAGCTCCTAATGATGGGACCTCGATGTGTGGGGAATGGGAAGCACATAAAAAAAAAAGAGATTTATCATTTAGGAGTGTTATTAAAGTTTACGTCAGCGCTACTTAAACAGAAAATAGTAAAGGGTGGCCGAATCGTATTCCCAAAGCGGCTTTCTGTTGCGCCCACTCCGTCACTGTGAGTGCTAAACTTCCCCTTTGTCCTGCAGCACGTGACGTTGCTGCTGGGAGGCTTCCTGCGCGGCGACGCTGTCGAAGAGGAAGCGAAGCATGTTCCCAGTGTATCCCTTGTTGGGTCTCCTAAAAGTGAAATTCACGTTCATGGAGCCGTACAGTCTCTCGTAACCTTTCCCCCTGTGCCTCTATTTATGGCGCGCACATTTTGCCAAGCCTGGGTCAGGAACTATGTCAGAAATTCAAGTAATGTCACAGCACCGAATTCCTGAGCCCAGATCGTTTCTCCCAGCTCTGGTTTCGTAACCGTCACGTCCTCGTGAACTGAAGGTTCATGCTTCTATTTTGAACCGGTCTGTTGGACCCATTAGCATTCCTGGCCTTGCCCTACATGGCAGGGGCCGCCTCCCTCCCTAGGTGTGCGAGGGACTGCAGAAAATATTCAGATGAAACTGGTGACCTGGTTCGCAGGGAGCCTGTGAGTACATTTTCCTCCATCGGAACTGCAATTTATAAAAATGTGATTTGGCCGCAGAGCTAGTAATATTTAGGGATAACAATTATTTTTGCCGTCTGGGATGTTTGGTCGTTTCATCCCATATTTGTTAGTTCAGATCACCATGAGAACAAGGCATTTCACTGTTCTGGTTACTAGCCGCATGATGTCTAACCCGAGCAGAGATTTAAAAGAAAAATTAGAGTGCAGGAAGTGGTCATAGCAAGAACTTTCATGATTGATACAAACAAGGATGAGGAGCCCTTTGCGCTCTCGCCTGTGGGGCCAGGCGCCCCAAGCCCCACTGTCCCGGCGCCTTGCGGCTGCTGCCTCTGTCTCTGGTGAGCAGCTCTCTGGTTTCGCCAGGCGCCTGAAAAGTCTTTCGGTGCGGGCGAACTGATGTTGCTCTTTTCTGCCTCAAAACCTTCCCAGCAGTGCGTTTTGCCTTCTGAAGAGCGGCTGACTCCTGAGTGGTGTGCAGCTTTCCCACGGCCTGGCTCCCCTTCGGCCCACCCCTGCTCCGTGCGAGAGCTCTGGGCTCCAGCTGACGCCCACCCTTCCTGGCTAGGGCCTCTGCCGCGTTGCCTATGCTTGGGGTGTGTCCCCTAGCCTTCCCACCAGCAGCCCCCCAAGGCTCATCTAAAGACCTGTCTTCCACCAAGACTGTCCCAGCACGCCCCCGTAGCCACCCCTCCTTTGCCCGAGCCCTGTCTGCACCTCTGTGCTGGGTCAGCTGACCCTGAGGCAGGGGCTCACTGTGCACCGTCGGCAAGGCTCTCAGCGGAGTCCCCGAGCGCCCCTTCATTTTGTCGGATAACAGCTAACTGGAGAATGGCAGAACAATGCATCTGAGATACCAGACAGCACGTGTCCTCTCCGTCTCTGAAGAGCGTTGCCGCAGACACGCTGAGTATTTGAGGCTCTGTCCGGCCAGGCGGCGTGTGTGGCGCTCTCCCCGGGACGTCCCGTGGTCCCCGCGGCCCCTCTGCTCCTTGCGTGCTGTGGGAGGAGGACCTGGGCGCTGCACTGTCTTCCTGAGCGAGGCGCTCGGTCTTTCCCTCCAGCGCAGTGTCTTGAGACAGCGAGCCCCGCACAGCGCTGTCCTGCAGCTGCACATGCTGCCCACACTGGCTGGGGCCACATCTGCCCGAGTCTGCTGTGCGCCCGGCCCGCCACGGCCTGGCCGGGCCTCCCCTATCCGCCTCCACGCACCCTCTGCCCAGTGCCCCGCTCCTCGCCAGGGCGTGCTTCCCGCATCCCCAGGGGTTCTGCACCCAGCTTCCCGACAGTGCGGCCGGCGTCCGACTGGGCACCACGTCCCGCTAAACTTCCGCAGGCCGCCTGTCTCTGTAGCTTTTCCCCAGGTGCCTCAAAAGGTGCGGGTGCGAGGGACGTTCATGTACTTTTACTGATCTGCTGTAAATGCGCACAGGGACTCATGGGAAACAACTCTTTCTACTACTGGTTTGGTGCTTTTTCAAGTCATTTCAAATTAGCTTTTCTTTCAGAGTCACAATATGCTGGGTACAAATTTTAACAAGGACTGATGACCAGGGTAGACTCTAAGAAAAATAGATTAGAAATCCTGAAGCTACATGTTCCTTAGGGGAGTAAAATGGCACAACAATCCTTTCTCTATTATTTATTTTCCTTCCTTCCTTCCTTCCTTCCTTCCTTCCTTCCTTCCATCATAGCTTCTTGCCTGAAGCATGATACTCAATAAAGTCTCAAGGGATTGAACCGTTTACCTTTCCCACCACTACAACACATTCTCTCTCTCTCTCTCTCTCTCTCTCTCTCTCTCTCTCCCTTCCTTCCTTCCTCCCTCCTTCCCTCCCTCCCTCCTTCCCTCCCTGAGGCTAGTTCCCTGTGGCTGACGCTTCTGCAGTAGCTTGTAGACCCACAGAGCTGATCTGTGTCCCCAGCCATTGCCAAGTGCTTCCTGGATTCCGGCAGGGAGAGGGGAGCCTTGTTCTACCCCTCCACTCCTCGGGCTGCGCTTGGCAGCTCAACCATCTACTTGCTCTGCTGTCTGTGCTGTTTCAGTTTCGCTCGCAGAAATCCCAGACTGCCTGCCGCCGGTCCCCTGTGCCAGGGCCAGTGAGGACCCTGTCCTGCCGCATGCCTCTTGGCCATAAACGTTAGGGTCGCTGTGGCCTTCATCACTCTCCCTTCTCGTGGAGCGTGCATGTGCCAGTGTGTGTGTATGTGTGTCTGCACGTGTGTGTGCCCTGTCCATGCCATGTACATAGCACACACATGTACATTCTGTACAGTAAAGAGGAGAGGCCAGATTCTATGGTGTGACATGTGTGAACTTTTGTCGTGTCATTTTATGGAGGATCAAAGTGGAATACACGAGTTTGCGGTAAAGCCACCACGACTTACGGTCGCGTGCCCTGTGAGACCTGTGAAGAGGCAATCGTACATGGAGGGTGCTTCTGCCCGCCATGGTGGCCGTCCTGCTCTCGGTGCGGAGAGGGGCACTGTGGTCCAGGGCCACCCCCACCTGGTCTTCACAGCCCCTTGTAGTGAAATTAATGTACTTTTTAAATTCCTGTTGCCATAGCAACTCGGTGCAGCTGTTCATGTGACTGAATCAGATTCCAGAAGAAAAAAGGTGTTAAGGAGAAGAAAGAGCGAACAGAGCTCAACCGCCATTAAGCACTTGACTTTAGACAGAGTCGAAGGCGGAAGGGGAGGCCCATGTGCACGGGGAGGCTCACGCCTTCACCTTGCTCTTGAATTCCCAGGCGGCC
>NW_006440214.1:701267-766451 GCF_000325575.1 Pteropus alecto | reverse complement strand
GTTTCTTCAGGAAGTTGTACATGATAATCGAGGGGTACGACAGGCTGAAATGAAACAGAGATCATTTGGATTACGAAGAATAAGGATTACTTTATATCAAAATATTTCCTCTTCTTTTTATATGACTTGATAGCGTGCTCAAAACATGTTATATTCGGAAGAGAAAATATGTCTGCAGTGAATTTCACTCTCGTTAGTCTTGTATTGTTTTTTTATACTGTCGGTGGTTCTAAAATCTTGTTGGTCCACTAAAAACCTGGGGTTGAGTCAATCTCATAACAGGCCACTCAAACACCACTTGTCTTTTAAGTTTTAAACCCATTTCTCCAAGAAGAAATAAAAAAACTGACCTTTAAACGTAACCAAAACTTCAGAAGTTTTTAAAAAGCTATCAAAAAGTAAGAATAATGTTCTAAATCCTCTTTTGTGCCTGAGTCTGATGTGCTTGTTTAAATTCTTAGTGAACATGTTAATTGTTGAAAATTTGGAAAATGGAGGGAAAAAGACAGAAAAACCTTTCATAATCCCATCATCGGGAGGTAATCACATTCTTTAACATACCTCTGGTTCACCTGAAATATCACCTGTCCTTTTACTTAATAATGAAATGTCCATTCATAGTATATCTTGTAATGACGGTCCAGATTTTATACTATTATTGTACAATAAATATTTTAGTCAATCTCCTTAGTTAAACGTTTCGCTTATATCCACTTTTTGCTCTTGTAGATAAGACAGTTCGGTGGGTTTCTTACAAAACCGAACATAACTCTTATCATATAATCCAGCAATCTCTCTCTTTGTTATTTACCCAGAGGAGCTGAAAACTGATGTCTACACCCAAACTGACACCCCTGTTTACAACAGCGTTAGTTATAATTGCCAAAATTTGGAAGCAAAACCGAGATGCCCTTCATAATACCTAACCACCGGGCCTCACTCTGCTCAGAATTTTGTAAAGAAAACCATACAATGGTTGGAGGTCAAATTTGTAAATTTACTGGAGAAAGCAAGACTTGCCCCTGCACCGTGGGATGTGGAGAGAACCAGCGCTTCCACCGTGGGGCAGGCTGTCGGTGCTAAGGGAGACTCCCTGCGGGAGCAGCAGGAGTCCCGGGCTCCGCCCGTCGCGATGCAGGTTGGGTTCTCCAGAGCAGCTCCCCTGTCCTATGAGGACATGGTCCCCAGCACAAGGGAAAGACCGTGGGCTATCATGAGCTGAGTTTAAAAGTTCTGCCGAGTGTGTGCATTCTAGATCTGAAGGGTGTCCTGCAGGAGAATGAGGAGGAGGCACGGACACCCTCTTACATCCACACCAGGGAGTGCTCTGGGCCGCTGAGACTGTCTCCCAGGAGAGCGTTACCCACGGAGACCCCACGTGTGAGAAGGAGGGCTCGGGGGTCTCCGAAGTTTGGGAGAGACCAGCGGATGCTCACAGAGCCTCTCTTCTTGGAAAAAGTCAAGCCCCAGGGGCAGAAGTCACCACAGCAGTGAGGGGGCCTCGCTGGGGCTGGAAATACAGACTACCACCCAGCATATGTCACTGCTGACCTCAAGCTCAGAAGAATCAGCTCATTCCTGAGCACATTGTGGGCTGGGGGCTCTGGAGGGGGGCTAGGGTGCTTGTGCAAAGGCTCAGTTCTCGGGAAAAAGATGATGAGGAAGGTGCAAGGGACAGGGACTCTGAGGATCCAGGCCACCCACCAATGCGCGGAGCTCCTAACAGGAATACCAGCCCCATAGCCTCGTGCTGCTCGTGTGTCAGCCTCGTGTCTCAGAGAAGCTGCCAGGGCCAGAGACCTGCTTCCCACCTCCTTAGAGCGCGGGGCGTGAGGGGGTCGCAGATGTAGCAGACAGGAAGACCTACTGGGAGGAAGTGCGTCTCCAGTCAGGTTGCAGCTGGACATTCAATGGCCATTGACCTCAGGGAAGCAAGATCTTCTGATTCCAAAAAGTCAACATCAGTCCTTAGAGGTTGGACTGCAGTTAGACATAGCCCTGGACATGGGCCTGGATGTGAGTGTGGCCACAGCAAAAGGGACTTCTGGATTCTACACCATGGAAGACAGAAGGGGCGCCCTTGGAAACTGTCCGGAGGAGACTGCAGGAGGTGCCTGGGGCCTCAGCACCCCCGATGCATGGGCAGCCTTGCAAATGATGCTCCTTTGCTAGTGCTTTATTGAAAGAGTCAGTGGGAGCTCCTGGCTTTGTGGCAGCGGCAGGGACTGACTGGTACCCGCAGCCCCGGCACGGAGGTGAGGGGCGCCACGGACGGCAGGACCTGGAAGTGTCTTAGCAGCTTCTTCAGTTCTTCTAATAAGCGCCTCCTCATCTGTGCGCTCATCTCTTAAATGTTGGTAAGGTTTCATAAAGCAAGAAAACATTTTAAGAAGTCAAGATTAATGGTGCCTGAATGAAAGACGCATGTGTATCTGGTTATGAAGAGCTGATTCCCCTTCAGCAGAGGCGTTACAACTCCTTGCCCTGGAGAGAAAGGAGGAGGAGGAAGGAGGGAGGGCACGAGAGCTAGGCTAGGCGTCGGTGTGCTGCAGAGATCGGGCCTTCACCCTGTCTGTCCCCAGCGCCCATCTCGGCCCATGTCTAGGGCGGGGACATCTAGGGAGGTAGATTGACGGATCCAACATCACATGGTGGTACCCGGCAATGTGCACAGAGAAGCCAGCTTTCCCCGGTGTCCAGGAGGGGCAGGCACACATAAAGGAGGGACTGCATCTGTGGTGATGCGAACAACAGTCTGTGGGGCCCAGTGGCTGGAGACACAGTGGAACATGGGCGTCTCGCAGGGTGTTGGTGCACACAGGGAGGCTCGTCCAGGACCAGGTCCCTCTTGCCCCGCGCCAAATCCCAGCTGTCCGCGCTGCCTGCAGTGCGCACACAGACCCAGCTACAATCGGCTGGGATCGTCCTGGATTGGCCAAGATGGTTTCTTGTATTTGTTGAAAAGGAATTGCACTGAGCATCACATGTTCGTGTTTGAAAATCTGTACACAGTAAATTCTGCGGGCTGCCGGGCCCCGGGTTCAGCACGTTCATAACGGATGCAACCGCTTTCTTTAAAACCTGCCTAAGAACCGCGTTCCTCCCAGCTCTGCAGTTGTTGGGGCTTTGGATTAGAAGAAACGGGAGCAGAAGAGGACAGGGATTTTTAAGCAGGTTTCCTGAACGTTTGGGTGGGTTCCAGGAGAGTCGGTATGTGGTGATTTATGGCACCTGGAAGGTCCCAAAGTTATTGCTAGGAAGGGACGATTGCTTCCTCCTGTCATCCGAGGGCAGTCTGGTCCTCAATATGAGGGAAAGCAGGCAGTTCGTCGTCGAAGGCCCTGGCTTCTCTCTTCCTTTCCTTTCTCGGGCACCCACCAGGATCACACTGTCCCCTCCTCCTCCAGGTCGCTCCTTCCCTGACACAATGACACCATGGAAAGTCCCTGGACTTCTGGAACTTCGCTGTCATGATGGGTGGAAAGCCGGCGCCCTTTCTCTTCTCTTTTCTTTTTCTCTCTCTCTCTCTCTCTCTCTCTCTCTCTCTCTCTCTCTCTCTCTCTCTCTCTCTCTCTCTCTCTTTCTCCTCTAGAAAATCATAGCCTCCGGCCTCTGCTGCCATGTGTACGTCAGCCTCATTCTTCTTCAGAAGCTCTCTCTCTCTCTCTCTCTCTCATTACCTTCACTTAATGAATCCAGTTCCTGCTCAAAACAAATCTTTGGAAATATGAAAACATTTTTATGGAGTCATGTGTTTTACCCATCAGAAGATCTGATTTATTCAACTATGGCAATAAGAAGTTAAAAATAAGTCTTGTACATGAACTAGGGTTCAGTATTTACTCATTTTTTTTTTATCTGTGGAACTTGGAAATATGATACAGGAACTTGGCACTTTATGTTTCAAAACAGATTGCAGTATATTTTGATTCATTAACATGGAGCAGAATTTTAGGAAAAGAGATGTATTATTATAAGCTGTGATATGTTCTTTTTTATAATAAAACAAACCACATTTTCAAGTTTGGAAAATGCTGAAGTGCACATGGTTATTATGAATTTCCTCACATTGCATTTTCCCAAAGCCAAATTTGGAATGTTGCCAATTTCTCAAGGTATTCTGTACAATCTTTATGATGCAGAGCACGAAGGAAGCCCAGAGTAAATGATGTTTGCATTTCTACTGGACATTTCATCGTGATATTTGTTGCGATTGTGGTAAAATCTTAATGGTTCACTTATTATTTTCTGAAGGTTCCCCTATAAAAAGACATAGAGCAGCTCAAGGTTACCGGTCTTGATGATATAATCACTGGTCAGTTCTGCGGGAAATACAGCTGCATTTCTGACTCATTGTCGGTGCTTATGAAAAATGACAGCATTGGGCACAGAAATGCTTTTTTTTTTTTTCAGGATGAACTGGCAAAGAGCCATCTCGTGCTTAATAATCTGTTTTCACCTTTCCTCTACTAAATCATATTTCAGATCCAGAGGAAAAATACTGAGATGTAAGAGTATGATGATTCTTTTGTTTTATTAAACGGGTGTCTTTGTCATCCATGGGATAATAGGATTTTTCAAAAATGTCCTCGATTTGTACCAAATGTCAGTCTGCTGGCTCACCTGAACGACAAGCGTCCCTTCCCTTCTGGTACAATTCTGTCCTAAGGAGACAGTCACAGCATTGTCTTCTCAATGCTCTTGTCGCTTGTCACCCATTCGCCCAGGCAGTGTTTCAGAAAGCCATCATGCCACCGCGAAGTCCTCACCTCTGTGGTCCCAGTGGCCTGGGGCGGGTTTTCAGGAATCCCGCTGGTCTGCAAGGAGATGGATCTGCATATTCACACGAAAGAGGGTTTGTACTCCACCTTCTCGGCCCGCCTCAGCACAGGCTGTCGGAAAAAGAAAAAACAGAAACGGTCAGACAACATGTTGTCATGGTAATAAAAATACTAAGCTCATGGGGAGAGAATATGCTTGGAAAAATCCGAGGTTGAGTTTTAACTTCGTATATATATATTTAAAAGTCATCCTAAAGTTAAAACATTGACTTTATATATATTTACTACATATAAAATATACTTTATTTAGATACAACATAAAATACATGTAAAGTATATATATAAAACATATATTATATACATACTTTATATATTTTAGTTATATATGCACTTATATATATAAATGTATATAAATATATATAAAGCTTTCTTTTTTAAAAAATGAAAGCTTTAAATTAAATGAAAATGAGCTGTGTAAGTTTAATATAAAAACAAATACCCTTTATTTCGAATTGGAGATTTGTGTAACTTTTCAACTTTGAATGGTTCTCTCTGTAATCTAGTTTTCCGGGAATTTATTGTGCTTCTATCTTTGGCCTCCACCTCATCCAAATGATTCCTGTAATTCCATTCATGTTGGCCAGCAGCTGGCCCTGACTTGCCAGTTTCTATTTTGTCCTCGTTTTATTAATCTCCTCTTGGGCTCTCATGCGTTTCCTCACTACAACCACCTGGAATTAAATAATCCCTACCCTTAAACATTTAGCAGGAAAGGCGTGCCAGCAGCCACACTCCCCCGAAAACTTTTAGTTGGGGTGCTAATTTATTTAGGTAATTAATGTGGTGGTGCCGCGTCTACTCCCTCCCTCTGGTCCCTAAACCCGACACGATCGAGCTGATCTTCCAGGCTGTGCTGAGGCCACGGCAAAATCAGCACACGAGAGGAAGGGCACACAAACAAAAGGAGTTTACATCGCCCCTGTTGTGTATTTGCCAACTTCTTAGGAGAAAACTAATTTAAGAATGGAGGTGAATTTTCACAAGACATATTACTCCACAGTCTCAGAAATCATGAAACGTCATATTCTCTAAGGGAATCAGATGGAGTGTCATGTAGAAACTCATAGAATCAGATTTGGAGAGGAATCTTACGATCTTGATTTTAAATCAACTTACAGGGTGCTGTAACCAATGAGGCTGATGTGCTTGCCTCAAGATCGGAACATTCATCTGATTTGCTTTTTAAATAGAAGTTAACATTTACATACAAAGAAATGCACAGATCTTCAAATGTATAACTGCATACATTTTGATGGATATATATGCCCATGGCCAGTAATCCAGTCAAGAATCACCCCAGAACCCTTCCCCTGTTCCCTTTCACCACCTCCCACCCCTGTTGGCAGCAACTGGTTTGACTTATATCATCGATTTGTTTTGTCTGTTCTCGACATTCCTATAAATGAGATCATACGGAACATCGCCATGTGTGCCCAGCCTCTCAGATCAGCGTGTGTCTGTGGTTCATGCGTGTTGCTGCATGTACCAGCAGTTCCTTCTGTTTATGGCTGATCGGTGTCCATGATACAATGATAAACAGCTCATCTATTCCCCTGTTGACAGAAATGTGGATTGTCCGCAGTCTGGGGCTCTTATGAATAAAAATGCTATAAAAGGTCACGTTCAGTGCTTTTGTGGACATTAGTTTTTATTTCTCTTGAATAAACACCTAGAAAATGAAAATGCAGAGTCATAGGTAGGAATGTGTTTAACTTTGTACAAGTTTTCCAGAGTGGGCGTCCCATTTTACACACTCACCTTCAGTGTGAGAAAGTGCCCATCCCACGCCCTCGTCAGCACTCGATACTGTCTATCTTGTTTACTGCAGTGAGATTGTAACTCATTATATTTTCATTTTGCATTTCTCTGATGGCTAATGATAGAGAATGCTTTTCTTCTGTGTTGTACAATATTTGCCTTCGATTTTTCAGGACTTTTGCCTTTTTCGTGTATTTTTGTGTATTTTCATTATTTGTCCATAGAAATTCTTTTTATGTTGTTTTCAACTCTTTTTATAGATATATATATTGTGATATATTCGCTAAACCTGCGTCTTACTTTTTTAATTTCTTAACTTTTGATGCAGAGTACACTTAATTGTGATGAAATTCATTTTATTGGTTTTTTTTTTCTTTTTCTTTTATAGTTTGGGCTTTTTGTGTCCTAAGAAATCTTTGCCTACCCCTAAGTTGTGAAGGTGGTGTCTTATGGTTTCTTCCAGGTTTATGATTTTAGCGCGTATGTTCTTCTCTGTGGCGTGAGGGGGTGTCGTGGGTTCACCTTTCATGATCGTCTTGATCAGTCCTTCAGCACTGTTTGTTAAAACACTGTCCTTTCCACACTGAGATGTCCAGGTGCCTTTCCAGAATCTCCGTCATGTTACTGTAATTCACTTCTTATCCCGATGCCAGTACCCCACGGCATTGATTGTGGTAGCTCCGTAAGTCTTGAAATCAGGTAGCTCGAGCTGCCAATTTGTTCTTCAGACAAATATATCTTAAATTTAAAAGACCAATAATTATTTTGGCGTACAGAAATAATATGTGAATAGATGAATATTTAAGTTTACATCACTCTCCTCCCCTGTGGGCAACACAAGAAACTGTCAGTAGTGGTTTATCCTCTGGGGATAGAAGTTGTCATCGGAATGGGGGATGACATCTTGCACTTTTAATTTATGCCTTGTTGGAAATGTATCTGGTTCTTCTAAATTAACCCATGAATTACCTGCATTTTTGAAGTGTGTTGAAGGTGAGATATGAACCTTCTTTCTTTAATATTACACTGTACTAAATTTTAATAAGCCCATTTCTCCAAACAAATTTTCCACTGACAGGTAGAGTTGATAGAAAAAGAAAGAGAACTCGTATTTGTGGTTTTCTCGTATGGATCAAGGCTTAGAGAGTCATCTTCTCAACAAGAAGACGTTACTGGCGTGGTGGGGGTGGTTAGCACGTTCAGGGTGACTGGATCAGTAGGTGATGTGGGTGGGACATGACTCTGTGACATGTCAAAGTCTACTCTTTTTTTAAAACCGTATAATAATAATAATAACAATGACCTAACCTTGTGTTGGCACAGAGGACTTGAGAAAGACAAGGCTACAGGTGCCAGTGCACAGGTGTGCCCGTGGAGGCGGCCTGCCGCTAAGTGGGGGCTGCGCGGTTCCTCGCGGACGGTCCCTCCATACTCACTGAGGCGTGGGGGCTGAGCCAAGCGCTGCTCCCCAGTGGGGAGGCGGGCCACCCCTCTCCTGGCAAACCCACTTCCCATCGCTGGACAAGCACACGATTGATCGGCCTCATTTCCCCAGGGTTCCCTGAGGGGCGGTCTCATCTGATCAGCCTCCTCCGGACGCCTAGACTTGGTTATAATTCTTTACTGGACTTTTAACTGGATCGTGCTGCTGGGTCTTTAAAAATACATGAAGCTGCTTTCGCTATTAATTTATGGTTTTATGAGGACAACAGAAAGCATTAATTGGGATTTACGAATTCTAGATGATGCGATGGGTGGTAAATTGTTTGTAATTATGTCCTTATACACATGTCACCAGCAAACACTGTGTCTCATAGCAGCAGCACGTGCCCTTCACCGGGGTGCTGGTCACCGCCACTCTCCAGGGTGGCCACGGGAAGCATGTGCATCTCTTCCGGTCGGGTCCCCGCCTTTCGTCACACTCGCTCCGCGTCCTCCTCTCGTCCCGCTTTGTGCCGTTTCCGTAGAAGTCTCCCTCTTCGTTTCGCAGCCTTTGTGGCGATTGCGTCTCACTGCTCTTCCGTCTACGGGTCTTTATGTTTTGAACTTGAAGTCAGAGATCGGAAGTTGGGGGTGGGCGAAATATACCTGAACACTTTCTTTTTCGGTCTCCACTTTATTTTTAAAACGTGAATTACTTGTTAACAGTTAAAAAGCGAGGCACTCCACCTATGATGAAGATTTGCAGTTTCTTTTGAAAAACCGGGAGGCCTGGGCCAGCATTTCCAGTGCAAAGATTGACAGGCGCTGAACAGGGGGGCTCTTCTTTCTAGAGGCCCTGGGTCCCAGGCTTGTCCCCGAGACCACAGCCCATGATTCTCTCTCGTGCGCCTCCTGGCCCTGCCTGGCATTCGAATCACTGGATTTTGACTCCTGCAGAGTTTTCGTTCCAATGTCTCCCACCCCGTTGAGCAGCCTGGCTTCCGGGCACTCGGCAAGTGATGAATGATGGACGGGCACAGGGCTACCTCCTGTTCCTCCAGCTCTGCTCCTGATTATCCTGCAAAGTGCTTGAACTGTGAAAGGGTCACCTCCTCTAGTCTGCGTGCCCCAGAATACCTGTTTCTCTTGTCGTGGTTCACTGAGCATGGCTTCGAGTTGTCCCAGAAAGGGAGGTTTACACGGCTTGCCTCAGCTTTGGGCGGGAAGGGAGCACTATCAGGTGGAGGGCTCCTGGGAATGCCCTCTGCACTGGCAGGAGTCACTCCCCTGCTAGGCCATCAGTACCTACTGGTTCATGCTCTGCGTGTCTGTGAGTGGGGGACAAGGGACGTATTTACCCTAAATGCAGTTACCGAGTAGTCTCTGCCATCTTCTCTTCTTCTTATTTGACTCTGTGGGACATAAAGAAATGTGATAGGTTTTTTACCCAGGTTGCATTTTTAGTCATTATGGCTTTCTGCTATTCATTCTACATGATTTTAGCTGGACATGTAAAAATAGTGTATGTATCTACTCCTGTTAATGAAAACTAACATTTTGAATTTTTCTGTCCGTGAAAGAAGGTTTGGATTCATTCTGGATGTGTCAGACATACCAACATTTTAAAGAAACTTTAAAAATAACTCTCTCTGCCTGCTTACTTGAACTGCATGCACATGACTGTCTCTGACCTGCAGAATTAAGAGTTTTACATTTCTATCACTATAATTATATTATTTTCCCAGGAAATGCACATGCATTTTTGGCTTCTAAATATGCCCATTTAATTACGCATGGCCCAGAAGCCAGCTTTTATTAGGTTAAGCCTCGATGGACGATTAAATTCAATAGCCGCCATCTTTAGGCTTTGCTCAAGCGCTGGCCGATGTGAGAGTGGAATGCTTTAGCCGCCTGACAGGAAAACCGTGTGTTTTTAACATTATCAGCAAATGTGCCTGTGACTTTTAGCTTCAGACCACCAAAGCTCTGTGAGAAAAACATGGCCACGCCCCTTTTCATTAATAACTCAGTAAAGAGCGCGTCTCTTCTACGCATTCCAGATGGATTGCACAGCATATCGGGTCGATTCAGCAGAAACGTTGTAAGAAGACCGAACGGCAGTAATTCCCTCCCCTCTTCAAAAGGGCGGACTGGTCCTGGGGTTGGTGGTGGCACTGTCCTTTCCAAGCCAGTCCTCGTTCCCAGCAGACGGCAGCCTCCAGGAGCTGCGCAAACATCAGCGTTGCCACGCCCCCGGTTCTGATGAGAGGAACACTAGAACATTCCAGAAAGCGGAGGTCAGAACCCAGACCAGCACAGTCAGATGACCGTGTCGTGCCGTCACTCCTCGTTGCCTGGCGCAGAGGCGGAAGGCGGTCTGGTGCTGCCCAGCCGGGCGCAGCACCGCGTCCAGTCACTGGGACTCTGTCTCCTCATGCGTTAGCATCCGTTCGGGCATTCTAGCGTAGCCTTTGTGTTCGCCTGCCTTACAGAGCTTAATCTAGTCCACTGCGAATTGTCACTCGCGGAGAGTGGATGTTATGATTCTTCTTTCCAGACGGACCCAGGAGAGGGTGTTTGCTGGGGACGCTGGCTGGAGGGGGGCCTCAGAGCGCTGGACGTCACGCCTAGTGTCTCTGGTCAGGTGGGAGTGACAGGCAGGACGAGCCTTGCTCGTTATCAGCAAGTCTGGGCCACTGCGTGTAAACTGAAATTCTGTAACGTGATCATATTTTAAATAAGCGTGAGGAGTTCAACATCAATCCTTTATGTCTGTTTATTGATTTATTGAATATTTATTAAGCATTTACAATGTGCCAGGCAGGTATCCTTTCCAAGATTCCGACTACAAGTTCAGAAGTTCATATCAAAATCTCCAAATGTTCATACTGCCTGCCTAGTGCTCTTCTGAAATTTATTCTCCCGAAACGTCAGAGATGCACCTGAGGACTGATGATGAGGGTCAAAGCATTATTTATTTTAGGGTAAAAATGTTATTTAAAATGATCTCACACACGCAAAATATTACCAAGCCATTTGATTGCTACCAAATTAAAGGCAAATAATTGATTGGTTGTCTAGATCATTTAGCTTTGAACTAGCAGAGGTGGTTGATAATAGAGAATTTGTAATTTCTATGCTCTTTCTAGCCAGTGGAGAATGGGGCCATAGTTATGATTCTCCCTAGAGAATAAAGAAGTATTGACTCTACTGAGAATTATTTCTATACGTTTCTTTAATTCTCATGAAACTGTAAATACTTTTCTCAATTTAGTACTTGCCTTTTTTTTGACCTCGTGCATCTCTGTGTCTAAGGAATTTCAAATTATTTTATTACAGTCTACCCCTCTCGTTAAGAAGCAACTCCAACATCAATGAAACAAATGACAAGTACATTTCAATAATGATGTGTTCCTGATCTCACTTTGCCAATTTCTCAAAGCAGTAAACACTTTTTTAGAAGATCTTGGTAAAGAGGAATGATAGAAATCTCTATCACAGTCAAGCCTTTTCAGTGTCTCATTTCAGTGAAATAAAGGGTGAGATTAAATAAAGAGAGGAAACAATATGAATTTCAACCATATTTGCTCTTTTTATTTTGCTAGCAAGACAAAATACTGTTTTGCAAAAATGTCAGTGCATATCGCATTGAATGAAATCCACACTGAAGCTGACATGTCTTGGTTGCAATTATAATAGCTGTAGACAATTATTCCACAAAATATGTTCAAACCCCTTTGAAAGGCCAATTTTTACTTTTTTTTTTTTTTAACTGAAACATTTCTTTTGGGGGAAAAAGATTAAAAGAAAAAAAGATTAGTCTTCACATATTAAAACCTGGGCCTGATGTTAGTTTTACTCAGAGCAGACCAGACAGATTCGTGTGGCCCAGGATCGGAGTGGCCTCTTCACCAGCAGCATCTCAGCTTCCTCAGAGTCTGGGCTCTGCCCCATTCCTGCCCCTGGGGACCGCGCAGACCCGCTCGCTCCTCCCAGCCCATCCAAAGCAGGAGCAACGCTGTGCACGGCAGGAACCTGACTTTGCTTCGTGAGTATTTGCAGAGGGGACTGTTAGCGCTGACTTTAAGAGGTGGAGCTGCCATTTGACGAGAAGGTGGGCACGGCAGAACGTCTGGAGAGCTGAAGCCAAGGCTGCCAGCAGTTCAGGAACTGCTTTGCTAGGACAGGCTCCCCAGTCAGGATGCTGAACCCATCGCAGGATCTCAGAGGATGATCGAGAAGGTCCCCAAGACCCCTAGGACAGGGGCCACTGCTACATCCAAACGCTGTGGCTTGCTAAGTTTTCTGTGGAAGGGCAAGCAGCTGCTAATAGCAGAGTGGGCTCCTCCCCCCAATTCAAGAAGGGGTGGTGAATGTCACAGCCAGCTACCCCTCCAGCCTAAGAGCATGTCACACCAACGCTGTGGAGAGAAAAAGGAGAAGCCTGCCCCAGAATGCCTGTGCTTGATTTCTGCTTTAAAACAACCAAAACAGAAATAAGGAAGCAGTCCACATGGTTTTGTATAATACTAATAATAGCCAGAATTATGGCTACCATGGATCAAGCCCTGCCTGTGGTAAATTCTTTGCAGACGTGATCATTTACCGTTAAAAAAGTTCTGTGCTTGTTTTCTTACCTGCATTTTACAAATGAGAAAATTGAGACTAAAGTTCCCGAGAAATAAAGCAATTTGCGAAAAGATTCTACTTATAAATAGATTCCTCTGATTATGATGCTTACAGGTTTATGTTTAGGACAAATGGTAAATTATTATTTGAATAAAAAGAGGCCAACTTAATTATCTACCTGCTTACTTGCTCCTTTTTGTTTATTGTTTCCATGGAGATCCAAATTCCCTCTCAGTGCTGTGGAGCTGCACGGTGTTTGGGGGATGGGGTCTCCTTATAACAGGGGACAGCCTCCTATAGCCACGCCCACTCGCAGGCTCAAGAAGCCAAAGGCAGGCATGAAAAGTCAGAGGAGGGAGACAGGTGACAGAAATGCCAGGGCCTTCTCTCCTCCCTGGCTTCTCTCTCTCTCTATCTCTCTCTCTCTCTCTCTCTCTCTCTCTCTCTCTCTCTCTCTCTTCCTTCCCTCTCTCTCTCTCTCTCTCTCTCTCTCTCTCTCTCTCTCTCTCCCTCTCTCTCTCTTCCTTTTCCCTCTCTACCAAACATAGCTATTACTAAAATTAGTCAAAACTGGTAGACTATTTCCATATGGCAATAGGCAATGAGTGTTAAACAATAAGAGTTCATATGCTGTCAACGAGATAATCGAAGGTGATTTCATTTCAGAGTCTTGAACTTGACCGCATCTGCCGGTTCTCGGGGTTAGGATTCGGACATGGCGAGGGGAGCGGGAATCATTTTGCCTACCAGACAGACATTGTCTTTTCTTAAGTGCATTCACCTTGACTGTGCTATTAATACTTAAAATTGATTGTGCCAGATGGTTTTGTAATTCCTGTGCTTTTTTTTTTCTTCTTAAAAATTAAGTCTCCTTTCCTAATTGGTGTCGGATTGATTAAATTAATTCTCTTTCTCCTTTACCGGTTCTATTAATTTAGTAGTCACACTTCAATTTTTAACTTGTTTTTCTTTATTTTTTCTATAAATATCTAAAGTTAGTTTCTCCTCATCGACAGAACCATAGTTGCTTCAACTTCCTCCAAATTTCCCTTTTTCAATCTCCACGTTGTTATTGTTTCAAATTCAATTAGAACTTGGTTTTTCTGACACAAATCATCACCATCATTTATTTCTCAATAAAAATACAGATCCAACTATGTTTATTCATGATTTTACTGCTTATTACTCATTATTCCACCCTGTTTTATCTTTCTGCATTTTTTCCCTTATTGAGGAATATGCTTCCTTATCTTTGTTCCATGAGGAACTGTAGGTAGTAAACTATCTTATCCTCGAATGTCTGAAAATATTTTGATTTCACTACAGAATTCCAAGTTTCCAGTTTCCCTTCGCCCTTGGAGATCTGTGTTCCTCCTATGGCTTCTGTAACCTTTATTACCGATAAGAATCAGAGTCAAATATCGCAGGTGTGTTGGTAACCTGCCCTTTTCCGTAGCGCGCTCTAACCCTAAGCTCCCTCTCTTTCGTCTGTTGCAGGTTCACAATGGCGAGCGCGGGCACAGAGCTTACGGGGTTTTCAGTCCTGAAGATTTCGAGTTATCAATTTCAGTACTGTCCTCTCCCCTCGTTGCTCTGTTTTCTTCAATCAAAAACGTCACAGTCTATCTTTGACATCCTTTACCATTTTAGATATTTTCCATCTTTTCACCTCTCTGGCGTGTGTCCTGGGTACTCAGTTATGTCCAGCTGCCTATTCTTTACACGCATTAGATTTTTTCAATGAAAACATTCTATCATTAATTTTAAAATTTGCACTGGATTCTTTTTCATCGTTGCCACTTCTCAGTATTGGTTTATGAATGTCCATCATCACCTGAATATTGTATATGTACTTGTGTGAATTTCTTTTTCAGATTGCTTAATTGTCTCTTTTTCCCAGTTTTAATGCTTCTATTAATCTGCTAATTAATCAACTAACTCTGTTAATCCGCTCCTGTTCATGACTGGGGAGTTCTCCATCTGCGTCACTGTCTTGGTCGAGTGCCATTTTGTGTGACTATATCCTCCCATACTAGTGAGTCTCCTCCCAGGCAGGCGTGATGTTTTCGGCCTACTGGGAATATGGCCCCGAGTCACTCTGTTAACAGCTCGGGGCTTTCGGCCTGCACAGACGCTGCCTCTCCCAAAACCACTCTGTTCCTGAGTGCCCCTGAGGCCGCCCTCTTCCAAAGGCACGGGCCTTGGGCCAAAGCCTCAGATGGCGGGGCAGAGACATTTGAGCCCATCCGACAGCTACCTTCCCAGCTACTGCCAGGCCTGGGCCTTCCCTGCGGCATTGACCCCAGTCTCGACGGCCCGAATACGGTTCCATTTTACTGTGAGCTGTGAGCATGCGACCTGTCCCTCTATTTCTGATCCACGGGCATTGTTCTCTCCTTTCTAAGTGCGGCCATGTCTAAGAATATCTATCGCTATTGTATATATGTAGTCTATATATAGGATATATTTTATAATTATAAAAAAGTGACAAAAAGACGTTAAAGCATACTAAATTCAGTGAGAGCCAAAATAAATAAATAAAAGCAATACATTACAAGAACAATGAAAGCTAACATTTATTAGGCAGTTACTGTGTTGAGCCATCCTCTAAGACTTTATATAAATTAATTCACTCACTTCTCTTGATGATCCCTTGAATTATATACTAATATTTTCTCCATTTTACAAATGAGAAAATGGAGGTACAGAGTTGATGGAACTTGCTCAGGGACACACAGTAAGAAAGTGGCAGAGTTTTTCTTCTTACCACCATATTATACCATCTAGTCACAAATGCGTGGAGGGTGGGGACCGATACGTACAAAGAGGTTCATTCTGGGTAGTGGGCATATACATTTGTTTTATTTTCTTATTTTAGTTTTTCTTAATTTAAAAAATTTTCTGCAATGAACCTATAAAGATTTTGTAATGACAAAAAGTAGTAATAAAAGTTATTGTTAACATGCCTTTTTTTCAGTAATATTTTCAATGTTAGATAACATTAGCCATAATAAAGTCCACCAAGGGCCAAATTACTGGCAAGATGGGCAGGAAGACTGTCAGGGGGCGGGGAGGGGGCGGCTTTCTCACAGACCAGAAGGAAGGCATGGGAATGGAGACCCCTTTGCTCTCCTTCACTGAAAGTCTGGAGCATCCCCGACTGCAGGCTCGAATGCATGTGAGCCACTTCCAGCTTGCACGTTTGGTTCAGTGCCCCTTCTCCCACTCACGGCTAACGAACCATCTCTCTGTGTATTTCAGCTCCAGAGTGCTGAGTTTCTAGGGCAATGGACACTATTTGAAATGTAGAAAAAGGCCGCTCTGTATCATTGGTAGATGCGACATTCCTCATTCTTGTGAAACATATGCTCATTAAAATCCACATAAAAAGACCAATGTCACATGTCTACAGGCCGACATGAGGAAAAATGAGGAAGTTGCGTGTGCTCAGAATATGTGTTATAAAAAGCCACAAAGGGGCACACTGGTTAAAGTAAGGGCTGGGGACACAATGACTACAGAGGAAGGGAGATGGGGGTCCTTGCAGAAAGACACCAAATGATGATCTAGCTGTGATCCTTCTGGAACTTTAGGAGCTGACGAGTCTGCCCATTTGTCCCCGGGGAGCCCCGAACCAGGAGGAGATGGAAAAAATTCTAGAAACTGAGCCACGAGTTAGGGATAAAACATCGAATACATCCCACTCCAGATTCACGGAGGTCACTAAGTAACAGAGAGTGTGTTATTTACAAGGCATGTTTTATATGCATGAAACTACATATTTACAATGATAAATCACAAATCATCTTTAAATGCTCTCACTCTGCACTTTGCAGCATCAACCAGCAGTCTTTCCCTTTTCCTTCATGGATGGTCCCTTTCTCCTGGCTCCCTACAAGGCTTTTTAACAAAAATTTCACATCAGAAGTTAAACCTCTGCTCTTCCAAAATAGGCAATGTTGTGCATTGTTATCATAAATAAAAGTCACTCCAGAATAATCATGCTGATGCCTTCCTGTTTTAAATCTTATTCATCAGAGAAAAAGCAAGCATGTATTTCCCAAGACTTGACAAAGAAAAGCAGAATTTGTCCTTTTTTCCTGAGAATTTTTTAAAAATGTGTTCCTTAATGAGAACATGTGGGAATTCAATTGATCTTGATTTACAACAAATGGACACAAATGCATGGATTTTATGGCAGGAATTTGTGGATTGCACGGAGGAATGTGCCAAAAAGAAGCAATGTTTCTGCTAAAAGGCAACAGATTTCAGCAATTCTCATTGACGACTACCTGTCGAGGAGGAAAAAGAGCAATAAAATAATAAGTTTAGAAATGTCACAAATTAATAAGTCATAATATTAGTAATGGTAAGCACGCAGTGAAGTATAATTACGCTGCAAAGTGGGCTGCCAGCAAGACACACGAATTAAATACTTCAGTTCATCGTCTTTCAAAAGTTCCTATTATTGTTTTCAAAGGAGCCTTCCAATCTGTCAAGTTTATCTCAGATAACGCAGAAGTTGATCTTTACGCTGCTATAAATGGTTTTCGCAGTTGCCATAAAGTCAGAAACGTAGTATGCTAGATACTATAATAGCAAGGGTTCCAGTTAGGGTGTTCCGTGACTGATTTTAAATAAATGTCAGTTTCTATATCATTACTCTTTCCTTTGATATTTTTTTCCTCTAAGAGAAAGAGAATTCATGTGACAGTGCAATTATGTATATTTTCAAGTATCGAAATAAAAATATGGCTGAGCTGAATTTGACATATAGCACAAAAGCGAATTCATAGTCAAGTAAAAGAAACTTTAACGTTACTTATGAAAATGACTTGAACAGGAGATATAAAGTGAGTTGTCTGGAGGCGTCTGAGCCACAGTTTTCATGTCTATAACTGCTTGGCTTTGGCACTGGAACTTGGCGATGTCATCACCTGTAGTGGTAAGCGGTGAGACTGTCTTGGACTCTGCAGAAGGCACTTGATGTTCTAAAGCAGGACAGAGACTCGTTTTCTAACAAAGGCGTTTATAGTCAGTCCTGTCCAGAGTCGAGGATGTCAGCATTCTGAACGTCTCCAGATCCCGTGTCTTCTTTCTTTAGTGGTAGTGTTGCAATTGGTGGCAATCAGCCAGAGGGGAAATATTTGCAGTGATTGGGATTTTTGAAGCACTCAGTTCTTTACAAACTATTCTGATTTGTATGAATTCAAACAAGTTTGCTTTGGTCTTATGCTGACGCATGGACCCACGCTGGGCCTCTGGGAGCTGCCCATCACCCAGAGAAGACGCGCCCCAGCGTCCTGGGCCCCAACATAGGATAGGCCGAGCAGCCAAGTTGACCGCAGGTGGCCGGCACTCCTTCCCTAAGCTCTGATTGTAAATCTGTTTCTCGCTGTCCAGGAGGGTGACAGACAGCAGAGTGCACACTCGTGTGAGCCCTGGGCCGGCACGCCAGGTCACGCTCCGAACTCCACCGAGTCCACAGGCTCCTTCAGCGCGCCCGGCTTGTCTCTGCTTCACACCAGCCAAAGTCTGGCCGTGGCCAATTGCTTTCCTTCGGTCAGTGCTCTGCGTGACTCTTTGGCCTCAGTGACATTTTGCAAAGTCAAATATCTGAGTGATCTTTAGCCCAGAGAACCTAAAAGGAAAGAAAGTACATTCACATGTGTTGTTGCATTAGGATAAAAATGAGTGCGACATTTTATTCCTCTCTTCGGGAAGATCAGCGTCTCATCACATATTTAATGACGAGACCCATCCTGTAACTGTCCTTGGAAATGACGTGGAAGACAAAGTGCTAGGCGGCTTCCGGCAGCCACTCTGGACAGTGGATGTCTGTGCCTCAGGAGGGGCTGCGTGGGCCGAAACCCCACGTCTGAGGAGCAGGAAAATTGGGTCCCAGCCGTAACTCTTTTGCAGTAAACTTTCTGAATGATCCTGGGCCAATTCCCCCTGTGGATCAAGTGGCAGGATGGCATTCAATGACAGCGCTTTTTGTTCGTCTCACTCTTCTCCGCGATGCTGCTTCCTGGATGCGGAGGACAGCGGACGGGCAGCAGAGTCGGTCATGGACAAGTTCTGGAGAAGGGAGTCGAGCTAGTTGACAGTCGTGCACTGACTGCGCGGAAGTGGCGAGGAGACAGACGAGACCCGGGTGGAGTGGGCTGGGGTGGCAGGAGGGCGGGGAGAGAAGCAGGTGAGACGATGGCCCTGGGCTGAAGGGACACGGAGTGCTCCGTGGACGCCCCGGAGCATCCGCACGGAGCATCACGTCAGCATCCGCACGGAGCGCCGACCTCGCTGCGAGTCGCTGGATTTGGGCCCTGACCCACGCAGGCCGGAGTGATGGACAGAAAGCCATGGACAGTGTGGCGGGCAGACCACTGAATACCACGCAGCCGCAGGGCACAGCCTCTGCCTTCCCTCTCCCCAGCGAGGGCGCCCCCTGCATGTGTTTCGTGCTGCTTCTTTGAAATGTCACCCTGTCGGGCTAAAAGATTAGGCCATTTCCAGTGTGTTGCAGAGAGGTCTGTAACCCGAGGTGGCCCATGGCCAGCACGTCCCTGCACTGTGCAGACCCAGTTCATCGAAGGGGAGGTTGAGACCCTCGCTGAGCCCAGCACTGTGCTGGTTTCAGTGAGGATGGACAGGAAGCGGAGAATGGAGACCTCTGGAGAGACAGGACATGAAATAAATAACAATGCGAAACAGTCGGCGAACAAGTGCCGACTCGGGCGGGGCTCCGCGCCAGAGCTGTGCCGGAAACCAGATGAAGAACCGAGGTCGGCTCTGGGGGGTCCTTGGGGATTAGTCAGGACCTGGGCAGGCTGAGGGGACAGGAGAACACGAAAAGCCGGTCGAGTAGCTCTGAGGATGAGTGAGCAAGGCCACAGGCCGCAGGGCGTTAGCTGGAAATCGGACGCCTGGACAGAGACCCAATTGTGAGGGGCTTCGATGACTAAGCCAAGGAATTTGGGAATTTTCCATTAGCTGTGGAAAGCTCTAAGAAATCATTCTTCAAAGAGGGGACTATTTTCTATGTGTTTATTTATTTACTTGCCAATCATACTGCTGTTCGCTCCTTATCAGAAATTTGTGACCTAGAGAAACACGGCAGAGGTGCTGTTTAAGGGAAAAAACAACAACAAACTAATCTGCTCCCATCTGAGGAAAGGATGAGTGAGCAGAGAAACTAAATGTGTCCAGACTGACGAGCACACCAGACATACGCCAAGGAGCTGTGGCATCCTGTTAGGTCAGGACACGCAGAGGGAAGCATTCTGAAAGGCAAGACGTCAGGGCCGGGGGAGCAAAGCGTAGGAGAGAAAAGAGAGGAAGGAGCACGTGGATTCCAAGGTCCGATCTCAGAAGAACAACTTGCGATGGACGGAAGGGGACCGGGAGCACCTGGCTGCCAGCATGTCCGCCTTCTCTGGTAGCCTGGCCTGGCTGTGTCCTTGAGGAGTGTAATGTGAACCATACCTGAGATTTTAAATTTTCTAGTAGCCAGATTTAAACACATAACAAATACAGAACTTTTATATTAATAATATTTTATTTAATCCAATACATACAAAATGTTATTATTTAACATGTAGTCAATATAAACAATTATTGAGATTTTTCGAAGTCTTAGAAATCCAGCATACATGTCACACTGACAGCTCGTCTCAGTTCACTGACTCGACATCCCTATGAGGCAGGTGGCCCCGGCTAGGATATTGTGGCTCTAGACTTAGAACTAAGGTGTCAGAAGGTTAGCACCACCCAAAGGCACTAGGGTTCCCCTGTCTCTGGTATTTAGGGTTGAATTACACAGACGGTGCTCGCATGAATGCCACTGCCCTTCGCCCCTTGATCTGTGCCCCCCCTGAGAACGAGGGAGCGAGGAGGCACCGAGGACACCGTCCAGGAGGGCGCCTGGCTGTCGTGCGCTAGTTCATGGCTCGCTCGTCAGATCTTTTTTGAGAGAAGACAGGTCTTTGGAGAATCTCCTGAAGTACGAATCCTTTTGTCCGCTCAGAGATATCAGCCGAAGTCTTTTGACCCACAGGTAGCCTGCAGCCTGCAGCTGGCCGCTGACTTCTGCTTGGACCAGACTTCAGCCCAGTATTTAGAACAAAAGCACAAACGCAACAGCGAACCCGAGCATCTTTGTGCAAAGGGTGTTCTCTCTACACTCCACGCCCACTGCCGATGTCCAGCACCACCCCCCTGTTTCCATTACCTGCCTCCTCTGAGGGCATTTCTGCTCTAGAGGAACGCGATGTCCAAAACGGATGCGGGCGGAGGAGCCAGGCGAGTGGGAGCGGAAACCCCGCGCCGGCACTTCCGTCCACCCGCCGACTGGCTTTCACGGTGTCGCTTTCGGCCTTCAGACTGGCAGCCTGGATTGTCATGCTCACTCTTAAGACGTTGTTAGTGGCATTTAATATACTCTACCCTGACTCCTTCTGGAGCCGAGGGAGAGATCGTCCCTATTCTTGGTGCTGGAATAGCTGAGCGTCGCTATAGCAACCAGTCAGGAGTCTGAATCATTCTCTTTTCTATTTATATCTTGCAAAGACAGCCAGGAAACTGATGGCCAAATTCTTACCCCACTTCTGCTAATGATCAGACAGGACATCGAGGCAGTGCTTTCCGTTAAACTCACTCTTGGCTATAGCTTTTCTTTTCTACACTCACTTTTCTGTGGACATTTCCTCAGACGATTATTTAAACTTTATTTTTTGTTATTCTACTTCTATTTAAGATGGAGATTCTATTTATCTAGCATCTATTTATCATCTATCTATTATCATCTATCTACCTATTATCTATCTATCTATCTATCTATCTATCTATCTATCTATCTATCATCTATCTACCTGCCTATCATCTATCTCAATACATCCATCTACATTTCTCCATAGCAGTTACTTCCATCTGCTCTATTTATTCGTTTCACTGGCAGCTTTCATATTCTTCACGTACCTGATGCTAAGCCACGACTGATTGGCCCAGAGTCAGCCACCGACTCAGGGTGGGGCCAGAGAGTCTTTTCCCAACAAGTTTGTGGAGTTGGGACTCAGACCAGTGTCTCACCAATGGCTGAATCTGTAATAGCAACACTCAACTGATAATAATAGTAACAGAATGGTATAAGTCATAGTAGCAGTAGAATAGCAACACAGACGTGCCATATTCTTAGTAACAGTAGCTCTGTAGCAGGAACACAAGGGCACCGTAGCAACACCCGAGACTGCTCAGCAGCCGTGTCCCTGCCAGGCGAAGACACCGTTCTTTGAGAAATAATGAATCCAAAGCACTGGGGGAGGGGGTGAAAAAAACGAGAGTGGGGAGGGGATCCAGGTGACGGCCGAGTGCCCGGTTGGCCGGGGGAAGCTCGGCTGTCCAGTGCTGCTTGGACCCTGTGAGATGCCCAGTACCTTTCCCAGTGGAAGTCTCTTCCCTAACCACCGGTGGCTATGTGTAGAGAGGGTCTCTGGCCCTTGCAACTGAAGAGCGACACCTAACACGCTATTTACAGACAACTTGGGAAACAAAAGGAGGACGAAGAGATTTGTAAACACAGTGTTTTGGAAAGGTTGCCAGTAGTAATACAGGGAAGACTGAAATCTGTCATTCTTTTCGGACTAATGTGTGTTATGGATGAGCCACGCCAATTATAGAATTTGGTGGGTGTCGTCAACTCTGAAATGTTAAGAATGGCACATAAGTGAGGTTTCTCAGCTCATAAAGGATGTGCAGATTTATCACCTTGTGTTCTCAAAAACCTTGATAATGAGGTAGGAAAAACAGGCATTAGTGCCCAGCTTTGCAAATGCGGGAGCCGAGAGACATTAAGATGAGCCAGAAAGGTGGCACCTCAGGACCCACCCAGGGCTCCTGGACGCGAGGCCCAGACGCCTCCTCTTCCGAGTAACCGTGCCCAAGTCGAGTGCCCGGGCACCGGGGCATCGATATTTGTGAGGAGCAAACCCATCGGCTGTGACTGAGGACTCAGGTCAGGGTTGGGAAGTGTTGCCGGGGCCTCATTCCTACACCTGGAAAATGACTGATAGACTCGAATTAACTCTCTTAAGCCCACGACGTCCTCCCTAGCAGCCGAGTCAGAGGTCCTGGCTCAGAGTGCCCAGGACACACTACACACAAATGCACCACTGAAGCGCTTCAGAAAGAACGCGGCGGTGAGGTCGCACCCTCCAGTCAAAATGCAGAAGCCGAAATGGCGGGTGTCCTGAGGGGTCAAGGGCTGCCATTATGGCCACATTCCTGGGAAAAAGGACTGCGGAAAAGCTCTTATAACTACAAGCTGGTGAACCTCAGTTCTGTCCGTGTGCAACTGATTTAAAAAAAGTAGTAAGAGCTAGGCTAATTGAGGAGACATGCAAACCCTAATCAGTTCTAAGAGGCAGAACGGTTCCTATAATGGAGTATCTCGCATAACAAATCAAAATTGGGGGGCGTACGTAGGTACGCAGTCAAAGGCAAGGACACAGTTTCTTTCCATCTCTATGTAATTTGCTTTGACCTTCAAATAAAATCTCTCCCCTTCGTCTTCTCCACAGCGAATACATCTTACTTCGTAAACAGTAGATGATCAGTAAATATTTCCTTGTTGAAAGTTTTTATGTTAAAGCTAATATTTTAAAATGATTTATTGTAGGTTAGAGGGGATGTTTTGTCATAGCCTTAGTGACAAGTGCACCAATCTGTGCAGAAGCAAAGGATAGAGACAGAGAAAAATAGGCTCCTCTGTGGTTAATCTACACAGGGAAGAAATTTTAAGGAGCATCAGTTAGGCGATATTTTAAATATATTTTATGAATTACCTGGTATAAGAGAACCTCTTTTTAGTTCAGATTCCGTCACCAACCGTCTGTGTAAACTCAGCGGAGAAATTTAACCCATCTGTGTCTGAATATCACCATTTGGAAAGTTAGAAATAACAGGCCGCGAGGTGGACCCACCCTCAATTCTGTGAGGACCCAGAATTTAAACGCAGCCCTGACACCCCAGCAGTGGAAGCTCGAATCCCATAGCACCTCTCACAGTACCGACCAGACCGCTCTCTCCCTGTTCCTTTAGAAGCTGCTCTCAGGTACAGCCGCCCCACCCACGCTGGTCCACTCCGGGCTGACACGCTGAGATCAGGGATTCGAGCCCAGGCCAGGGGGTGGCAACTGCTGGCATCTGAGTGTGTCTGAACATTTGTCACCACTGGTGGGACCAGAGAGGTGATGGCCTGTGGGAAGTACGTCCCCTCGGCACAGAAAGGTGCGTGAGCCAGTCACCAAGACGCTTCCATTGCGGGTGTGGTGATAGCTGTGAGGACTTGTTCACTGCACTGCGTGGACAGCACAGGCTGTACGTGAAAACCGAGGAGTGAGTTTAGGAAACAAAGACCCTCCAAAACATCGGGCACAGTCACCGTGAGTGGGGCCCCTCCAGAGTGATTACAACGCGAAGGAGAAAGACTTGCCACCATGTGGTCAGCGGTCGACATTTACTTTGGCTTTGCAGAATAACAGCATCAACTTAAGGGAGAAGATTCTTTTGTGTTCGTAAGTGAGATATCTCTTGAGGCCCCCAGAAAACCAGTCCTTTGTGAACCGGTGGGAATGTGGGCTCTGGTTAGGAACGTCTGTGGCAGGGACAGAGGCCACATAGAACGCACGTTTTAAGTTAATATTTATTTCCATCCTTCGCATTAACTCTCAAGGCCTAGAATTGTGTTCTTTGCATACAGCGAATGCTCAGTACTTTTAAATTATATAATGTTTCTTCTAACACTGTGGTCGTGAATGTATTTGTACTTTAATCTGATGGATAAAGCTATCATGAGCAATCACGAGCTAGCAGGAGCTTATTTTTCTTGCAAGAATGAGTAGAAAAAAATGACCTATACCTTTGGTGTGGGCAAGTGGAGGGAAGGTTCTTAGAAAAAGTCATCTAAATTGTGGTCTTTCAGTGGCATGAGTCATGGGCTCACACCACACGCTCTCAGGAAGTCCGTCTCGTGTGCTGCCACTTCAGGAGAAAAGATTAGCAGTTCTCAGAATGATGAAATCTGGTGTAAACCATAAACAACATATTTTCTACTCTTCAAAAACACGTGTGGAGTCTGTAGACCAAATGCCATGCGTGCATGCTTTCTCCTCTTGATTATGCATGTAAACGGGGAGGTAGATTATTAGGGTATTGAAGAGACGGGGGAGCAAGTGTTATGACGAAGTGAATGAAAGGTCTTCAGTGTAAGAACTGACCAAAAAGCTAGGTCTCTTTTGTCTGAAAGAAAGAGAAGACTGAGTCGAAGCTACAATCAAAGTCTCTCCGTCTCGTGGAAGCCATTGCTAAAATTATCATGGACCTGTTAACCCATCCTAGAATATCTGACCTATAGGGCTGTCTTTGAAGTGTCAACAGGGCGGGTTCAGGATAGATGAAAGAAAATGCTTTCATGCAGCAAGCGGGGATGTGCAGTGTTATGGAGTCGCAGGCTGAGGACACTGTGTAAACATTTCTGGGGGTGGCTGACCCGTGTGAGGAGTGTGCAGGGAGCTTGGGGTGCGTGCAGAACCTCCTGTTTCTACGGTAACAGAAAGTAACCATGTTCTCCGACATCCTCTCACTTTCACCTCATAAATCCTAACATAGGTGGAGAAAATATCGCTTATTTTAAGATGCTCATAGTCATTAATGAATCTTCATGCATGAAGTTAGTGTAAAAATACTAACGTGCACCAGTTGGTGCCCAGCGGACTATACTTTCTTAAATTCTCCTTCCAGCAGAAACCAGTGCTCTGTGTTTGGGGTCAGTGGGATTTCCCTCTCAGGAGGAGACATGGCCTCCCGCTGCCTCTGACCTCCAGCCACGGCACATGGGACGCTGACGTAGTCGGACCTCCTCCTTCGCCCTGGAGTTGGGGTGGGGGCAACGAAACCCGTATTTCCCTTTTAACTTGTAATCCAACTGCATGTGAACAGTGACTCTTAACCCCTGTTCTCTCGCACGTGGACTTTGCGTGCTGACTTAGGTGATTTCTGCAGAAGCCCCTTTCCTTCCTTCTTTGCCGTCTGTCTGAATGGAAAGACGTGACCACTGAGGCTCCACACAGAGCCGGGTGCAGCTCTGAGCTCCCTCCCCAGGCCCTGGGAAGGTACCAGTGGCGTGGCACGCAGACCCCCTGGGCTGTGGCACCGTCCGAGCTGAGAGGGGCCCCATGCAGGGCTGTGCAGTGCGTCCTTGTCACTGCTGTGCCATTTCTGACCGTTTTGTATGGGGCCCTGCGGATGAGTAGCTGGCTCTGGAGAAACAGGCTTTGGTCCCAGTTTCATAGATGAAGAGAGTGATGTTCAGGACTGGAGGGCAGGATTCTCTCTAGAGGGACTGAGCTGGGCCATGGCTGAGACAAGCTGTCAAAGTTAGGCTGCTGACTGCGCACCCTCTTCCTACGGCCGTCACTCACCGTCACTCATCGTCACATGGTCACACGGTCCCTCTCGGCCTCCGTTACTGCCTGGAGGCGGGCGGGGGGCAGCTTCTTCAGCCTCCCAGGGAAGGCATGGCCACTCAACACTTTTCAGTTAGACATGCAGTTCCGCCCGCTGACCTTGGACTGGGCCTGGCCAGTGGGGCAAGGGGCGGTGGCGGAGCGGTGGGGGCGTGAGGGGGGACAGTGCCCACGTGCATCCCCGGTCAGACGCCGGCGCCTGAGAAGCGGGGCATCTGGCCCTCACTTGGATGGAGCGTCAGTGTTAAAGGGTGACCCTCTGTGCCAGGGCCCTTGCCCGTTGTCCTCTGGCCTCTGCCCCTGCCAGGGGTGAGCGGCGCCCGTGACCCAGCCGTGATGTCACCGTTCAGGCAGCCACGGCTCATGGCCCTGCCATCAGGGCAGAACAATGATGCCGTTTTCCTCTCAAGCTGGAAGGCCTCTTTTCAAAGCAAAATAAAATGTCCGCGTCCCCACAGCCTTCGAGTTTTGCTGAAATGTCTCTCTCCCCCTGCAGTTCCTAGTGTGGGGGTTCATTCCAGTTCCTGCAGGTGTTGTCAGGTGTGGCTTGGGCACCGCTTACAGATCAACCTGCTGCCCGTGGATAAAACGCCAGGTGCTGTCCCAGCCCGTGCTCTCAGGCTCCGTCTGTGTCCATCTGCGAGGCATCTCGTACCTGTCTACAGCTTCTGTTCACGTGGATGAAAGATGATTTCTTAAAGCAGTTTTCCAGCTAAAGGCGGAAGCTCTGAAGCTGGGAGGGAAGACGTGGGTGATGGGTGCAGCTGAGAAGTGTTTACAGTTAAGGGTCCTTGCAGAACGCACAAAAACGAAATCATTTTACCTAAAAAGCGGAGGAGGGAGCTTGCTTTAACACTTCCTTGCTCAGCCATACAGCATGCGTCATGGTGCAGGTCTGACATTGAATAGCTTTGCACAGCTACTCCCCGAAGTTGTTTCTGCCGATCGGCCCCATTCCTGTTATGCGTTTGGGTGTCGGGAGCGGGGAGGGGGGCGAGAAAGATGCCATTGCGTCATGCGCTTCTGACGTAGACTGAGTTTAATGCTCTGCTGTTGGCATCGTGACCTTCTTAGCACTTCCTGAACGGGATTCTCACGCTTCCATTTCGCCCTGGGTCCCGCCAGGCTCGTCACTGATTTCTGCCAGCTCTAGTGCTCGCCACTGAATTGCCAAAGTCCCTTCCCACGATTATTGAGGGTCATTTTGTCTTCTACTTAAAATATGAAGGTGTGCATGTGTTACAGAAAAGCCCCCACAGATGTATTTTAAATTAGAAACAAGAGTTTTGTGGGGTATTTCTTTTTTTCAGGAAAATAAACTTCCTGAATCTATTCATAGATTATTTGTTCCATCTGTTCTGATATAATCTAATATCTGTTACCTTCATCCAGGACACGATGTCCTCAGATTACTCCTCATTTTATTCGATTAGCGCATGCTATAGTGGGTGACCCCTATTGTTTAGATGTTTCATATTGGAATTGGGGATGCTTTGCTAATATTATTAATATCGCATCTCTGACCCCTACTACCAGAAAGCAAAAGGCTCACTCTTCCGTAAACTGTTAAATTGGTAAATTTACTTTAAAAGAGTCCTTTAAAAAATTGAAATCTTGAATCAAGCCATTGACAATGAAGTCTGTGTTTCAGGCGATTGCTTATTCTATTTGGCTTTTGTTGTAAGGGATGCCATGGGTCTCAGCACACATGTCAGCCACTGAGTGGCTGCGCTCATGGAATCAGGAGGAGGGAAGGGCAGGGGGTTAGTGTCCCTAGCAGCTGCCTGTCTAGAGAGCTGGGCGACCTGGAACGGACCAAGGGAACTGGGAACTTGACAGCCTCCTCCTTGCTCGTCCAGCCGTTCCTGGGTCTGGTTTGCAGCTAACACGGGTTAGCAGACTCTTCCTGCGAAGGGCCAGATGCTAGAGCGTCTGGGCTTTGGGGCCCATAATGCCTGTGCTCCACGTACCTAGCCCTTGCAGCTGTGGGCAGAAGCAGCCCTGGGCTACAGGGAAACGGCTAAGCGTAGCTGTGCCCGGTGGAAAAAACAAAACAGGAGGGGACTGGATCTGCCCACCGGCCGTGGTTTGGGGACTCCTGCCTGTTTGCGCCCCTTGTATCCACCTGTTCCTGCGCTTGGTAGACAATTGGCCCCATGCAGGTCAAGCACAAGAAAGGTCGTATTATCTTCACTGTCCACCGTAGTGTTAGGAAAGCACCTTAAAAGTCCATGCACAGAGGTAGATGGCTAATAGTGCTGAAGTCATGACCCTCGCTGAGGCGTGCAGGGCATGGGCTCTGTCCTGTTCAACCTAAAGCCGACAGACGCAGCCTTTCGTGTGTAATCAGCAGGCTGGGGCGGGGCTCCCGGGGCTTCTCTCAGCTGCATTCCCACAGGGCATGGGTTTCACATTCTCCTCCCACCTACAACCTTGCCACCTCCCCAGAGGGTGGGACGAGCTCCCACGGGGCGGGCAGGGGGGCGGGGTGGTCCGAAAAGACCAGATCTGTGAGCTGCTGTGTGAGGAAAGCCAGATTCGGCAGGAGGCAATGAGAGGAAGAACGTCTCTGTCCTCCTGCACAGCCCCTCTGCTCCTGGCCCCATCCCCGTGGGCGACAGTTCAGACAAGTCCATACTTCTCCGCTCACCCCCAGAGAAATAAGTATGGGCAAATGTGTTAGTCAGGGTTCTCTAGAGAAAGAGAAGCAATAGGGGAGATGGTAGATAGATGATGGATGATAGATGGATTACAAATAGATAGATGATAGATAGGTAGATGATAGATACATGATAGATGATAGATGACAGGTAGATGTATGTTATAGGAATGGCTCATGTCGTTATGAAGGCTGATCTGACATCTGCAAGTACAGAACCAGGAAAGCCAGGGGTATAATTCAGTTCAACCCCAAAGTTCCAAGAACTTGGGGACACCAGTGTCCGAGGGCAGGAGATGGGTTTGCCACCCTCTGCTTTCTGTTCCGTCAGCCCTCACTGGATTCGGTGATGCCCTCTGACGCTGGGGAGGGAAACTCTTCTTCACTCAGTCTCCTGATTCACATGCTAGTCTTTTCCAGAAACTTGCTCACAGACCCACCCAGAAATCATGTTTTACTAGCTCTCTGGGCCCTTAGCTGAGTCAAGTCAACACAAAGAATTAACCATCACAGACAGGATGGCTGTCTCAGGGTGACCCCAGGGGACCACATGGTGGGGTGACCATGGAAAAGGGATACCCAGCATCTTCAGCCTCTATGGCGATCGCGGCCTCCACCCCACAGGACGTGGATACTGGTGCTTCCCAAGTGGGGAAAGGAGGTGCAGAGGCTGCGTGGGCAGAGCAGAAGGAACAACCGGATGTTCCTCACCCTGCCCATGGCTCTCTTCCGCCTGGTGCAAGCTTATATATATTCACGGGGCAGAGGCCTGGAGATGGGGTGTCTGGGCAAAGGTTTGCGTGCATTTCCAAACCTGATGACGTGTCCACGTTCCTCTTACAAAGTTTGTGCCAGTTTACAGCCCTGCCAACAGTGCGTGAACGTTCCGATTTCTCCACTCCTAAACACTGTGCGTTTTCAGTTGTTCGAGTGAAATATTTTTACAAGAAGTCCTAAAGCTCCTCAAGAAATTCCTAGCTGGAGTAGTCCAATCTTGCCTGTTCGTGGTTTTATGTACTTAATCCACGCAGTTTCTCTTAAAACAATATAACGATAACATTTTCAAAGAGAAATACAACTGTTGAGATCTTAATAAATTAACTTTAAATCTTTCAGAAGATTCTAAATTTATTCCATAATATTTCATATGCATTAATAGACATCAAAATGTATCATATATGTACATACGTGTGTATATATGAATGTGTGTGTAACACTGGAATGTGTATAAATGTATATAGTTACATACACATCCATAAATAATAGCAAAAACTAATTTAAGAAAATTATTTTTTCCAGTTACTATAAAGATGTATGAATACATTATATGGCAAATGTACTTCAAGAAAGAGAAATGAACTCAGCAACATATTTATGCTAAACAAGCCACCTTCTGCATCTCTTAAGACATCACAGTACACATTTCCTAAAAATAGGGGGTTAAAAAGTCATCATTGAAATAACGATAGCGGAAATTCATGGTCTAAAGATGTGAGGAAGCCTGGGCTTAGCAGGACCGGCCAGATCCCCTTTCTGCAGTGCTGAAGACCGGTTAGCCTCCAAACAGAGACACTCGTAGGGAGTTTGTTGCCCATGCCTCTACGCCTGTTTTGGGACTGTGTCTTGAAATTCCTGGTGTTGGCATATTTTGAGTACGAGTGTCATCAGCATGTCTTGCTGAGGACGGTGGCTGCATTGCTTCCCCGCGTGTGGATACCTTAGACTGGGGACGGTCGCCAGCAGTGCAGCTTCGTACTTGAAGCAGATGCTCTTTATAACACCAGGGTGATGGGTGTGCGAATGGCTAATTAATTCCATTTCATTGGAACCCAGACCATTGACATCTTCCAACAGCTTCGAGTCTTGACTGATTTTAATGCTGGCGACACCTAGAACCAACTTCATGTTTAAATATTTATTAGTAATTTAAAAAGTCCCCTTCCGCTGAGCAGTTATTATTTGAATCTAATTTTAGTACCTTCTATTTTAGTTCAGTCTTTTAATATTTTGGAGTTAATATAATTTCTCAAGGACCTAAGCAGCTTTCTGCTCGCTCCTCTGCAGGGTGTTTAGGGGAGAGTGGAGATTAACTACCAAACGGACTTGTACTTCTGCTTGCCCGAGTCACTCGTGCTGCCTTTGCGCCTGTCTATGCTCGTGTGTTTGGAGCACACCCCCTCAGCGGGCGCCTATCGAGCAGCCACTTACCTTTCGAATCCGAGCTGTCCACCGGGCACACGTGTGTCCCTGACACAGTAAACACCTCGACTCGCTAACGCCTCCTTAGCGGTCGCTCGCGCCTCCAGCCTCAGATGGGCCTCCAGCACTTGGTCACGTCTCCGTGAATGCTTGTTGGACAGATAACTGGACGATTATGGTGTTGAAAGTTCTCTTACTAAAGCTAGATTGTTCTTCTGTAAACCTCGGCATTTTTGAAAAGGCAGCTACAGAGTTCAACTGAGCATACTGGAAATGAGTTCCCTAGTTTATTATTTCCCAAAGTTGGGTGGTATCATTTGCATAAGAGTTCTCACGGACTCACAGTGTCAAGTTCAATAATTTGTATAATATATACAAACTCTAAGCTACCTATAAATACTTTGTGCTTATAAGTCCAATAAAACAAAAACACATACATGTATACGTAAATATAAGATTTCAAACCCATGAAATTCAAATTAATATTACTAATCTGTCAAAGCAGGTTTTGCTATTCGGAAACTGCCATTCGGGATGGAAGATGCCATTCTTAGGGCGCACGGTCTTTCAGTTGCAGCTCGGACGCGGTGCTTTCATTCTTCCACAGCCTTCTGCATTCAGACTTCTGTGACACCTTCGTCGTCACAGCATTGCCATGTCATTTTAATTTTACTTTGTGGAAACCTTTATGCATTGAGTGTGCCTCTGCTGTTTCAGCATTAGATTACAGTAATCGGTACCGTTTGAATAAAACGGTAAGCAAAACTGTATGCCCAAGACTCCAAAGGCAATATTAAGTCATGAGATGGTTTGAGATGACCATATATTACACTCATATTGTTGATGAGATGAAATCATAGCCTTCATAATTCTCATTATTAAACAATTGACTAAGAACATACACTAGTTTGAAAATTATTTCTGACGTCAGAGGCCTTCCCAAACATGATTTTGTCAATGCAAATTTTGGAGTGTAAAATCACTAACTTAAAGTAAGGAACAGTTCAGAGACAGGAAGTGCGCCTCGGTCTGTGACCAGCTCATGTCTCCACTGGACAGCACAGAAGTGACCTCTATGCCAGATTACGGGGATGAACCAGGGACCCAGCAGGGGAGAGAGAGAGAGAAGGCGTCACAGGTGTGCAATCTCCACAGTCTGCGGTGGGGAAAATGCTACAGGATAAGGAATCTGGCTAATAGCAAGTTAAAAAAAAAACGAAAGGAGAATCTGCAGATTAAAAAATTAAGACCCTTGTCAACCAAATGTAATGTTTAGAATGTTTTGGAATCTGGTGTAACAAGCTACAAACATATGCCTAAACCCATACACATACCCATATATTTCCAATTAGGTAATTGATTTATACGTTTATATGTAATATGTATTTAGCAGAATCAAGTTATCACTAATTATCATTATTCTCGATCATGATACTGTGGTTTATTTTAAGAGAGAGAGGGCCTATTTGGCAGGGACACAGACTGGGGTGTTTGCAAATAAAATGATAGAAAGTTTGAGATTTCCTTCAAAATAATCCTGGGGAAAGAAAAAAGGATCGTGTGTGATTTTGAGGTGAAACAAATCGGCATCACTTTATAATGTTTATAATGTTGAAACCGGGTGATGGGAATGTGGGGACCGTTACAGTCGCAGCATATTAGAAAATATTAAGAAATGCTGTCAAGTGTATCAATGATGTGTGGTGACATTTTCTAAAAGCTGCTCACGAAGTCTTAGATTTGGCGTACGATATTCCAGAAAACATGTTGGGGTTGGGGGTGGAGGAAGGAGGGGGACACCAGACACCCCAGGACTTCCCTGAGCCTGGCGCAGGAGGCATCGATCACTGCCTCGCCCAGTCCCCACCGTGGCACCGCTGGGCAGTCAGCAGCCTCTCCAGACAGCCCAGGGCAGCCAGGCCTCAGGGGGGTGCTGGCGGGACAGGGCGCTGCTTCTGTCCCCTCTCACTCGGGGCTCAGTTTGGTTTGCTTTTCCCCAAGTCTAAGCTTCCTCTCTCAGACTCTGGTCTGACACATTCTCCTTTGAGTTGAGCCTGAGGAAAAATGGTTTGAAGAGTTTACACTCTTTATTTCAATCCCCCAATAAAAGGCAACCCTGGATTTGCTTATTGTTGTTACGTGTGTGGATCATTCAATCCCAGCGGAGTGATGCTGATTATGGCCTGGATTCTTTCAGAAATCTTGGCTGAACCACAGCCTTACCTGCTGTCAGTTTGAATTACTGCCACTTGGTGTCAGCGCTATTTTAAGAGGATCAATGAAGGTTTATGAAGAAAAAAAGCCTTGTCATCCACTCCCAAATGGACTGAATTAATTAAATTGTTGGACCAAATCTGCGACTCTTTTTTGTATATTGTGGCTTTTCATGGGCGGCCGCTGATGTCACTAGAACAGCAAGGGGCGCTTCCCCGCTGGGCACGGCGGGTGTCCTCAGCGAGCAGGTAGCTGCGATTTCACTCCCTTAGTTGCCAGGATGGGACACCAGAGGCATATTTCTCTTAATGACGTGAGCAACTCCCCACGTGAGGCAGGACACACAGTATAAGCAGGAAGACGTTCATAAGTGCACGGTGTGAAGGTGTAAAACTTTAAGTTTGAGATGTTTCAATACAGACAAATTAAAAACTGCAGCAATCACCCCACACAGTAAAAGTCTCTGGGACGCAGATGCTCTGAGGCCCCTCCAGATCCCTCTCAGAGGTCCGTCTTTTCTCCTGGTGGGTGTGGGGCCACCCCTTGAGGTGGGAGGCTGGCAGGTCCCAGGCAGCCCCGCAGTGCGGTCCTGGGCCAAGGGATGAAGGGAGGCCTTTCTTAATCTCGCCCTTCTGTGTCCTGAAATTCTCCTTTGAGCTGGGCTCTCCAAAAGGCAGTGAGTGGAAAGGTTACGGAACCGGTCTCAAGTCCTCTGCTGTGGCTCTAGCAGTCCCAAAAAGCAGCGAGACACCTAGGCCCGCACGCAGCCCAAGGCCTTGCACGAGCCTGGCAGGTGCTCAAATGCACGGGGCCGGAAGCGGCCGAAGGCACAGATGCCCCCACCTCGGAGAGCGCCGGTTCCCCATCCCCCCTCAAGTCTTGTCCTGGGTCTCTGCAAGCTACAGGGCTGATCTGTGAAGCTAATTCAAACTGGGGCAGCCATAGTCGACCTGCAAGAAAGGCTCCAGGGCTGGAGAGCAGAGGCCCGTCGGCCCCTGGCACCTGGGGACCCATCTCATCATCCCGCATGTTCCACACGTGAGGACGCGCGGTTAGTCCGGTGTGAAGTGGGTTTCCCCTGTGGAAACACAAAGGATCTTCCGGGACCCACCGCCCGAGCGACCAGGCAAACCCTGTCCGCGGTGCAGGACAGAGGGAGCGAAGCCCCCGGAACCCTGGGGTCCGTGCCACTTCCTCTCCTCAGGTTGTGTGTG
The DNA here is from genome assembly GCF_000325575.1 of Pteropus alecto. Lineage (NCBI taxonomy): Eukaryota > Metazoa > Chordata > Mammalia > Chiroptera > Pteropodidae > Pteropus > Pteropus alecto. The sequence continues at coordinate 731,995 of NW_006440214.1, read as the reverse complement.
GGTGTGATCGCCACACCCACGCACCTGCACGCGTCACGGTTTCCTGTGTTATCCTGCGTTTGCTGCACTTGTTCAGAACCTGGGAGCCTTTCAAATGAGAAGAGGGGAAGGCGTGGTGTCCCTCCCTGTGTCCCATCGTCCATCACACACACGAAGCAAGCAGGATGTGTGTGTAACACCCATCGTCCTTCACAGACGGAAGGCCTGCGGGTGAGTCGTGACACACACAGTTAGATTCATGAGCGCACGTGCTAGAAACCCGCCAGCCTGACCTCTGTTTATGCTGGGCCTTATCTCCTTAGCCAGGTAGGGGACTTCTGTGCTGTGGGACGCCTGCCTGTCAGCTGCGACCTGGCCTAGCGAGCATGGCGTGTGCTTTCCCGGTCCGCGGTCTTAAATAAAAACGTCCTTGCGCATAGGGTATGCATAGGGGACACGATCGGTTCTTCCGTTTTGGAAAAACCTCCCTCACGCACAGTAGATCCGGGGCCCGCCGGAGGAGGAAGACTCGAACAGCAGAGCCTCGGCGGTGGCTCTGACAGTGGCTCTTGAAGCCGCATCAGTGTTACTCTCTGCGCCCTTGTGGCTACGACGACAAGATGGTACCTGACACATACGTAAAATACAAGGATGTGTCACCCATGTGACACGCACTGCTACTGTGTCCAGAGTTAGGAAGTCAGCCCGTCTGGGAATAAATTGGAAGACACTATGAATGAACCACCATCTTCTCAAAGTTGCGTGTTTGGGGACAATGAGAACATTTTTTTGGATGCCAGTGGCACCTTGACGGCATTCCCAGTAGAATTATAATAACTGAAAGATAAGAGCCAGTCCCCATGTCCAGCCGTGAATGCAGAGTAGCACAGCCACCCAGAAGTGACCTTGGAAACTAAGAAACTATAAAAGTCAACAACAGCTTGTCTTCCTGCGTAGGCTTCCTTTGTGACGAGTGAATCGTCTCTTATTGGCAGCATTTTTCTCTGTGTTGGCCGGTAGACCGGTGAGGGCCTGAGGCTCCAAGGACCTCAGGTCGCTCCCAGACCCCGCTAGGTCCTCCCACTGGCCCGCGGGTCACTAGCAGTCGTTAGCGGTAGGACGGCTTCATGGTCTGTAAGACGCCCTCAGACGGGATTTTCCCCGACCACACAGAACTCCGTGGAGTGAGAGCGCGTCTCCCATGACTCCACTTCTGCCGACGAGGGGAACGGCCGAGGGGCTGCTCACGCAGCTGTCACGTTCTCCTGGCCCGAAATCCAAAGCCGGAGCCTGAAATCAGGGCTGTAACGTCAAAGTCCCACGTGCTTTTTACTTAAGCGGCATTCCAGCTCTGGGGGGCACATAGTGGGGTGCAGAAGATGGGCGGGACAGTCTCCAAGGACGGAGACTTGGGCAAGCTCAGGTTGGAAGACCTGCGTGGCGTTAGAGGTAGATGTGGTCATGTCTGCTGCTGCTGCTGAGTGAGTGAGTCACCGAGGATGACTGTTCGTTCTTGCTGGCCGAGGAAGTGAGTCACCAACAGTGGCTTCTGCCGTAAGAAGTCACCTGTTCTGGACCCGTGCCTGCTCCCCCCACATCCCACCGATCCCGCTGGCTTCCCCACTCCCTCCTGCGGCCTCGTCATGCATCTTTTGGCTCGGGCTTCTCCCGCTTGGTGTGGTCGTCGGCCAGCCCCCTCAGTGGGGGTGCAGCTCAGGCGGGCGGGCCGCTACGCTCACCCTCCTGCCACACGGGGTCGGGGGGCATTGCACGAGTGGTGTCAGTGCACTCCGGCGCCGAAGAATGTTTTCAGCACACTCATAGGCTCCCAAGTTATTTAATGCTGCATTTTTGTCCTCATTTCCCCAAAGAGATTCTTTCACAACTGGATGGGGAAAATCTCATGTTAAAAAATGGGAAACAGTACTAATTTGGTTTTATGTCAAGTTTAAGAGGCTTGAATTGGTCGTATTCCGTAAACAAATCTGCTTCCAGTCACAAAGGCAGGGGAGGCAAATTCAAGGCCATGCTCATACAAGACTACCCTTCTCTATTTACTCAAAAATGTCTCAAGGGGAACTAAGCAGAAAACACACTGCCTATGGTTGCTCATGATAATAGGAAAAAAGTTATACATTTACATCATCGGAGTGTCTTCTTGTTCCTTTTAATTACTTCCAAAACTTAATTCCTAAATCATGGGGCCCATTACAATGAGGCATACATAAAAGGATGATATCATAAGATAAATCTTCATTTCTAAAGTGCTGTTTCTTCCGAGCAGTCAGTTTACCAACAAAGTCGACTTGTCTTTGTGGCAGAGAAACAGGAGGGCGGTGAGTGAGCAACCAAAGGGAAGGTGACATACCGCAGCTTTTGTCTGGGCAAAATGTTCTGGTCTGGGACCTTGGAGAGCAAGAGCGTCTGAACCCAGAAACCCTGGAGAAAAGGTGCCTCCTGCTGGCCAGCCCTGAACGCAGGATCGCAGCCCCGCTCAGAATGCGCCACAGACAGAGCGGGCGGAGCGCGAAGGCCTCGGTCTCCGCTTCTCCCCGAGACACAGAGTGCGCGCAGCAGGAGCCAGCGGCGATGCCGTCTTCCCCAGCGAAGCTGGGACGCAGGGACATGGCCGTGCTGTGTGCGACCGCCACTCCTGTCTCGGGTTTCCCTGAGCTTTGACATTTTCCATGAGCTGTGAGACCGTGCCCCTACCCCCCATTCCCGGCCGCCCGAGCGCTTGGCTCCGTAACGCCGCGTCATGTGAATGAGCAGACACAAATCCGCAGGTAGCAGAGTCTCCACTAGGAAAGTCCCCGTCTTCGATGGCATTGTGTACTGAGCCGCGGAGCCGATGCAGGTGTTGGAGAAAGCGGCTGAGGCGGCAGGTCGGCTTGTGCCCTGCACAGGGGCGCCATGGGCGGGGTGGGGCGGGGGGACCACCCAGGGCTGCGGGACCCAGAGGTGCTGCCGTGTGGTTCCCACACAGCCCGCACAGGCCGTCTGCTGTTGGGGGGCTGTGGGGTCCGCCCAAGGAGGCAAGCCCTGCAGCGAGGACTCCGCCTGGGCAGCGGGTCGGGGTGGCCTGAGCCCTGCAGGCCCTCGTCACCACTCTCGGGGACGCTGACACCACTGGTGCAGGGTGTGCAGGGAGCAGCGGCTAGGCTCTCGGCGTGGCGGGGCGCCCAGCTTAGTCAGGCTCTCAGCATGGCGGGGCGCCCAGCTTAGTCTGCGACCACATGGCCTGCGGTGGGCAGGCAGCATGGGCTGGTAACAGGTGTACGGTGCTCGCAGGCCGCTCAGGCGGGCCCAGCAGGCTCCCACAGTCACCTGTACAGCGGCCTCGTCTCCGAGTCGGGGAAGAAGTGGAAGGGATGGATGGGAATTGTGGGCTGGGCTCCGCAGGCCTTGCTTCACACAGATTTGTGTCATTGTGCCTGAGCGTCAGTCTGGGTTAGTGCCCCATGGATGCCTGTAACGTCATTCCGTGCCCATGGCTCTCTATAGGAACTACGTAGTGTGGCTGGATACGAATCAACTTCTTAACATGTCATGTGACCAGCTAAATTTAAACTAAAAAAAAAAAAGTAAGTAAAATTCAGTTGCTCAGTCGTTTTAGCAGTATTTCAAGTGCTCTATGGCCAGTCGCTTCTGTGCAGGACAGCACAGGTTATAGGACACTCTACCGATGGTGCTGGGCTGGAAGCAGGAGGCAGCCCAGCAGTGATTAGTCAAGTTTGGGGAGCATGACAGGACACCAGAGCGTGACCGTTCTAACACAGAAGCCAGGAAATCCGCAAGACACACGAAATATCAGGTGGAGACCCGATGGCCGTGGCACTCAGAATCAGGACACCGGAAGAACAGGCGGGCCCCGGCGGCGGTTTCACTCCCCCTGTGGATGTGGCCCAGGCCTCCCTGATGGTCCAGGGTAGTCCCCTCTGCCAAGTGCCCGCCTCGTGCTTCACCAGGTCCTGGTAGCGTCTGGTCAGAGTTTTCTCATCTATTGTCAGTCAGATGGCAGGGCCATAGCCTCATAAGCCAGTGAGTGACTCACAGGGGAAACACAAGTTTCCAAGACAGATTAATGAAAGAGAAAATAGAAAACTGTGAGCGAGAAATAGGGGAGGACCAGCTCTGCTGGATCTACAGGAAATACAACCCTGAGGTCCTGGCAGAGAGTAAATATTTTAGTCATTAGAGAAGACCGGCTTTCCCAGAGCGACTGCTAATAGAGAAGAACTTAGTGGGTTACAAAGAAAGATAATTAATTCAATAAATGATGTTGCAAGATTTACACGCTTAGTTGGGGGATCAATTAAGACCCGCAGTTCATACCATATATAGAAATAAATTGAAGTGAAATTAATGGAATACGTGGAAACCAGAAACACTAAAAATAACAACAATTTAAAAAATCAAGAAACGTTTAATTATGTCAAGAAGAGAAGAGTACTTTCTGAGAAGACAATCAATGGAAGAAATTATAAGCAAGATATTAATGAACTTGACTTCTAATCAGGATCAGTAACAACATCACGAAAGCACCACTTGCCCCTCTGGTCACTCGTGTTTGTGAGCGCTGGCCCTGGCTTGTCCTGCAGCCATCGCAACCTAGGCAGCCGAGGTCACTGCTGATCCACTGTGGCTGTGTCGAGCACAGAGTCCACGTGCCGATCTGGGCTTCCATACACCTGGAGAAAGCAAAAAGCTTCAGTAAGTCAAAAAAAGTCATTGTAAGATAGCTAACGGGTATACAAGAAACCAGAGAAGCACATGCCCGAGGATTACAGGCAAGTTATTTCTTACAGGGAAAGTGCCAAAGTGTTACTCATAGGACAAGAAATTGGGGATTGGAAAATAAAGGAAAAACCCCTCAACATTTTTAGTAATGAGGAGAAATTCAAAGTCTTAAAATTTTGAGGATTTTTTTTTTTGCCTAATTTGCAACATTTTTTCTTTTCTTTCTTTCTTATTTTTCCTTTTAATAAAACTCTCATTTCTGCTAGAATTTCTGATAGACAATCTCTCTCGTTCCCGGTCATAGTAGAAATTAATACAGAGTTCTCAAGAAGAGAGTTTCAGTTTGTAATAGACGTAGCATCCTCCATGTCCTTGACCGGATAACCCAATGCCTGGGGACATACGCCAGTGTATAACACGGCTTATCCGTGAGGAGCTATGTGCAGTAATGGTCGCTGTGGCTATGCAGCGCTCTTCATAGCAGAACTGGTCACGACTCGGACAATGGCCATTATGAAAATAAAATAGTATATAGTCACTAAAAATTATAGTTTTAAAGAATTTTAAATTACTTGAACATGTTCAGTACACAAAGCTGGGTATCGCATTGAGTAGACAGGCTGCTCACCATGATGGGTGTGTAGAGGTTTAGTTGATTTCACAAACAAAGGGGTTGTCTACTCACATGGCCATAGCAATGAAGACTGGGGGATCCCCAACCTCCAAATAATAATGGTAGTCACTGCTAAGTGTAACTAATGCAGACGTGCTTGATTTCTTGCTATAAATTTTGTCATATTTTCCAACTTTTTTTCAAAGGACCATTTATCATTTCCACCAAAAATGTCAATACACAGATTTTTAAAAAGACGTCTCAGTGATGAAGTGACTCGGGCCTGTGGAAGGCACCCCCTCAGTCTCACGTCTGTCCTTCTCTCAGGGGTCTGAGGATATGCCATTTTACCGGTGTGAGCACAGGCAGAGGTGAAGTCCCGTGGTCCCCACTGGGACTGGAGGCCAGGCATGCTTCCTAACCTTTGGTGGGAGAGAGAGCCCTCTGAGAGGACGGGCCTCTGGCGGGGGCAGGGTCTGCCGAGGGTTCACTTTTTTATTAAAGCATGCTTGACTTACAGTATCATGTAGGTCTCAAGTGTACGACATAGTTATTCAGCATTTGTACGCCTTACGGAGTGTTCGCCATGGTGCACCTCGCACCCCTCTGTGACTGCACGGAGTCATCACGATGCTGTTGACTGTACTCCCTAGGCCTCAGGTTACAGCCCTGTGACTTATCACCGGGAGTTTGTACCTCTTATTCCCTGTACCTTTTTCTCCCAACGCCCACCCTTTCCTCTCTGGTGACCGTCAGTTTGTTCTCCGTTCTATGAGTCTGTCTCTGTTTTATTTGTTCATTTGTTTTGTTTTTTAGATTCCTCATATAAGTGAAATCATATGGCATTTGTCCTTCTCTGTCTGACTTATTTCACTCAGCATAATACCCTCCAGGTCCATTCATGTTGTCACAAATGCTAAGATTCGATTCTTTTTTTAGGGCTGAGTAATATTCCATTGTTTCTATATACCACATCTTTATCCGTTCATCTGTTGATGGGCACTTAGGTTGTTTCTGTGTCTCGGCTATTGTGGATAACGCTGCAGAGAATATAGGGGTGCGCATATCTTTTTGAATTAGTGTTTCTGTTTTCTTCAGATAGATACCCAGAAGTAGAATTGCTGGCTCATATGGTAATTCTATTTTTAGGTTTTTGAGGAACCTCCATACTGTTTTCCATAGTGTCCACACAAATTTGCAATCCCACCAACAGTACATCAGGGTTCCCTTTTCATTGTGGTTTTGATTTGCATTTCCTTCATGATTAGTGATGTTGAGCATCTTTTCATATGGCTGTTGGCCATGTGTATGTCCTCTCTGGAGAAATGTCTGTTCAGGTTCTCTGCCCATCTTTTAATCAGACCGTTTCTGGTATTGAGTTTTATGAGTTCTTTGTATGTTTTTGGATATTGACCTCCTATCAGATATATCATTTGCAAATATCTTCATTAGGTTGCTTTTTCGTTTTGTTGATGGTTTCCTTTGCTGTACCAAAACCTTTCAGTTTGATGTTGTCCTATTTGTTTATTTCTGCTTTTGTTAACCTTGCCTGAGGAGACATATCTAAAAAATATTTCTTAGCCTGATGTCCAAAAGTTTACTGCTTATGTTTTCTTCTGGAAGTTTTATGGTTTCTGGTCTTACCTCAAAGACTTTAATCCATTTCAAGTCTGTTGTATACGGTGTAAGAAAGTGTTCTAGTTCCCTTTCTTTTTTCTTTCTATTTTTCTTTTTTCTTTTTTGCATATATCTGTCCAATTTTCTCAATACCATTTATTGAAGACACTGTCTTTACCCCATTGAATATTTTTGCCTCCTTCGTCATAGACTAATTGACCATATAAGGGTGGGTTTATTTCTGGGCTCTCTATTGTGTTCCATTGGTCTATGTGTCTGCTTTTGTGCCAGTATCATGCAGTTTCAATACTATAGCCTTGTAGTATAGTTTGATTTCAGGCAGTGTTGACCTCCAATTTATTCATCTTTCTCAAGATTGCTTTGGCTCTGAGATTTCAGTGCAGAGGCAGAGGTCAGTTAGAAAAAGACAAGTGTAATTAACTGAACACATTAAGTCATTCAATAAACCTTCATTATATGCTTTTCCTACACTGTAAGTATCGTATCAGACGTCAGCTTCATTCAGCTGTTCCACACTTAACTAGTTCAAGAGAAGCCAGAGCACAGATTAAGTTTTCAGAAAACTTAGAGCATGGCAATGCGCCCAGATTAGAATGATCAGCTTTTGAGTCCCAAGTGTTTAGTGAGAACCTAGTATGTGCCCAGCCCTGTGCAGTACACTAGGAGAGAAGCAATAAAAAGCAGCCATCCAACTGCTCGTCACCCAGTAAATCATCTGCGAAGACCAACAGAAAATGTTTAAATGACAGAGAAGGGCTCGCAGAGATCCCCCAACTCTTCAACCGAATACTGCTTCCTAGAGACATGGAGAGGAGACGCAGGCGCACAGCCCCCCGAGGACCTCAGATTCTGGCTGTATTTGGAGAGAGGGTCTTTAAAGAGGAGACTGAGGTAAAACGAGGTCACCATTGTTATTAGTTAGTTCAGGTGGGCCCTAGCCCCACGTGACTGGTGTCTTTATAAGGAAAGGAGACTAGGATGAAGACGTGGACGGAGGGATGACCATGTGAGGACACAGGAAGAAGATGTCACTCACACGCCAAGGAGAGAGGCTTCGGAAGGACAGTCCCACCGATGCCTTGATCTCAAACTTCTGGCCCGCAGACTGTGGGAAATGCACTTGTTGTTTAAGCCACGCAGACCGTGGCACTTGGTTATGGCCACGCTGGGAAGGCTATCCGTCCTGCCTCAGAGTCAGCACGTCACCTCCTGCCACGCAGACCCATCTCCTTCCTCCCCAGGATGCCACCAGCAAGGCGGCTGTGACATCTGGCCCACCCCTTACCTGGAAGCATGGCGGTTCTGTCTGTTTTGCACAGGGCGGAATAGGTGTTATCAGGGCTTAGCATATATTTTCCGGGTCAGAAACAGAAGAGCTAAGGCATCGCAGGTTCACTTCCTGTTGCTGTCTGTGGTCCATTTCAGATTCCACACCGAGGACTTCGAGACCGAAGCCCAGGTCAGAGTGATATGGTCCCTCCGGGGCTGAGGGGCCTGGTCCGTGGGCTTTGACCAGTGACCTCAATTAGAGTCGGGCTGCTACTCAGAAACAGACCCACGGCGCGTCAGAGGCCCTGGCCGTCCTCCCACATGGGTTCAAAGTGCTGCGTTGAGGAGGACGGCAGAGAGCAGAGCCCTTCATCAGACGCCGAGAGGACCTGTGACCACAGCCCTGGAAGCTGCCTGGGGGCGCAGCGACATCCAAGTGTGAACGGCTTCAGTCTGCCGTGCCCCGTGCCCCGTGTTCCACTTGCTCCCACTTCGACCCCACCTCCCACCGCAGCCTTGGAGGAACTTGGAAGAACAAGTGAGTGGCGTCGCACGTGTGCCCGGTTGGGGATTTCCGAGGGGATGAAGCGTCGTGAGAAATGATTGGTGTGCTTTGAGACGCTGCCAGCGTCCACATGTGCATTCAACTTGAGGCTTCTTCCAGGAGGGGACCGTGGGGGCGTCCGCAGCCTCTTCCTCTGCAGGAATCTCCTCTGATCAGCGAGTGTGACTCACTGACTGTAGCTCTGGCACCAATGCCTCAGGTGAAGGCCGACTAGCAGGAAGCGCAGTGGCTGCTTTCTTTAAGTGTATTCGGAACCTTCTGGAAAGTTTGGAAAAACTGTGATGCCTCTGGGTCATGACAGCAGGGCATAGCTCTGACTGAAGCAAATGAGGACAAGAGAGGCAGAGGGTGCACGGGCTGTGGTGGGACCCGGGCTGCAAGTCGCCCCCTTGAGAGGGCTCTGCAGCTTTCTGTGAAGAACTCACGCCAGCCATTGTTAGAGACGGGTTCTGATCTGACCGCCTCGTCGACAGAGCGCAGGTGCAGGAATCCAGGTGCTGCGAAGCCCACAGCTGGACATAAAGAAGCCACTGGGGTCAGAGCAGCAGAAAGATGGCACGTTTGTAACACAGAGCGTGGGGTGCTCCCAGCTCTCGCATTAACTGCTCAGGCCTCGGGGTGTCTAAAATTCAAGTCAAATTTGGATGCTAAAAAAGAAAACATCCCATTTTATTATGGTAGCCATCCAAATCGAAGTCTGTTTCTTTTTTCCTAAAGAGAAGATAATGCTCAAAAATGTCTTACAATATACTGTTATTTAATCAGGATCTACTTCTGTGACCATCCAGTGATCTAATCAGCAAATAGTTATCAAACAGCTAGAATAACACACATGCAAACGCAGTATCTTTGATGGAAAACAAGAACAAATGTGAAAAACAGTGTCCTCGTTCTGGCGGCATCCCATAATCATCGTGATAACACTATCGTACATGTGTCCCCGTTATGGGTTATACCCCTTGAGAGAGCAGAATCACATGCTCAGTCTGAACCCAGCTTTAGAGGAGCAAAGAGATGGGCAAGACCACTCGGATTACAGAGCTCAGAATCGGGGCTAGATGCCCACACAGTGAGTGTGCGCCCCCCATGAAATCTACAACGGAGACAAACAGCCAACAGCAAACACATCAAAACAGAACCCCCAGCAGAAGCTGCTGTGGCTGCTGCACTTTGGAGGTTGGCGGTCGCTGAGTCCTGTCTCTGCTCTACTGCTCACCAGCTCAGTGGTCTTGGGGAACTGGCCGCCCTGCCCGTGCCTCAGTTTCCTCATCTCTAATGTGGCAAGGAATAATATATTTTAGGGGTGTCGAGAGGATTTAGTGAGTCAGGATATGTAAAGGGCTGTAATGTGCCTGGCATCTAGCAAGCCTTTGGCTCGAGGGAGTATGCAGAAACAGAGGTTGCTGCAAACTTGGAGACGAGCAGTTAAGGACAGAAGATATTGGTGTGGGAGGCACCCGGGAGGTGTGTAGAGCATAAGGAAATAGGTCATTGAATAAACTGCATGACACTTTGGATGCTGTTTCTAGAAAAACAGACAAGTATCTAGTACGTTCCGTGTCTAACAAAGTAGTAGGCACTGTGGGGATCCAGGATCATTAATCCTCACCTTGAAGAGCCCGAGAATATAACCGAATAGCTTGCCTTAGAGCAGCCCGTCTACCTGGAGGAGGACCAGGTGCATTTTAGGTGGCATGACACGAATACAGTAGAAATACTGGAAAAATGGTTGTGGTGGTTGGGAAAGTCTTCTTGGAAGAGGTAAAATGAGGTCATGAAATATAGGTAAAATACTATGAAAGAAAGTAATTTCAAACAGGTGTAAGATCAGAAAAGAGAATACTGGACTAGGCAGTACTGGGACTTACATTACAGAAATGTCTAAGGAGTGGCAATCCCAAAACTGAGAATCAAGTCAAATAATCTAGTATTGGAAATACAAAGTTGAAAACATTGTGCTGAATCAACATGGAAGTGCTATTTCTAAAGGATTTAAAGAATTTTCCCCAAGGTCTATTTTGTCCCTAAATGGCACTATGTTCCTGACACAAATTCAATGCTTGTCTTTTTAAGAAGAGTGGAATGTCTGTAAGTGAAGAGAATTCAGTCTTGAGGCTCCTAATTGCCAACTTGGAATGATCTTGATGGTAGCACAAGTTACACAGATAAAATCACACGCAGATTAAGGTCGGGGACCCCGGACTCACAGTATCGTCACTGCTTTGATTGTTATTGCTCCATCGTTGTGGAACTGTCCATGTCTTACATTTTATTTCTTTTGTGGAGATGCTCCTGGTTCAGAAGATTTCTGTGTTTTTAGCAAAAATCTCTTTATTTAGTCTTAGAACTATCTCCGGAGAGTCTTGTAAGAACACAAAACCTTGCATTATCATAACAGATGTTTATAAAGTTCTATTTTTTAATAAACTTTGCTTTTTAGAGCGGTTTTAGGTTTACAGAAAAATTGAGTGAAGGCGCAGGGATTTCCACACACCCTCCTGTCCCCACGCGCACGGCCTCCCCACTGTCAACACGCCCACAAGATGGTACCTTCGTTACAGTGACGAGCCTGCACTGACCCGTCACCATCACCCAGAGTCCATAGTTTACATCAGGGTCACTCCCGGTGCCATCCATTCTATGGGTTTGGACAAATGTCTAATGACACGTGTCCACCGCGATAGTGTCACACAGACCGCAGAAGGGTCTATTTTAATCTTACATACTTTGTGTCTCTGAATCAAGTCATCTTTACTCTATGATGTAACCTCTGTCTCCAGGAGCTTTTGTTAGGTGAAGAAGGAGAAAGGGAAACTGAGGACAATAACAGAATCTCAGTCCCAGGGCTACGTTGAGGACAGAAGGCCGACGCCGGAGCGGCACTTGGAACTAGTCCCTGCGTGGGGCGGGAAGGCTACAGGTGCTCGCGCTCACTGTGCAGGGGGAGTCAAGAGACCAGAGCCACACTGAGCGATTCATATATTCATCTGACAAAAATTCCATGGGGGATTACCTAGCAGGAGCTATATTAAATGCCTGGAATTCAAAAATAAATAGATGAATGCCTAAGAATGCCATTGTCTATTGGGGTAAAAAGACATGTAAACGATCCATTATAATAGTTACTTTATCTTCAAAGTGCTTTAGCCATGCAGAGAAAGTATCATCTTTTTAACGCCCATGAAAGTAAATTTGTATCTCTGTAGAGGAATGAATATTTGATCATGTTCCATAAACTGAATTCAGTTTCAGAAACATCCACATAGAAGTTGTCTTGCTCTGTCGGGGCTGTCGTACCAGGACACCACAGACCGGGGTCTTATCAGCAACAGACGTTTATTCCTCACACTTCCGGGTGCTGGACGTCCAAGATCAAGGCAGCAGCAGATTCGCCGTCTGGCGAGGACACGCTTCCTGGTTCAGAGACAACTGTCTTCTCACTGTGCCCTCATGGTAGGGGGACGAGGGGGCTCTCCAGAGTCTCCTTATAAGGGCACTGACCCCATCACGAGGGCTCCGCACTCGTGGCATCGTCACCTCCTCCACCTCCTGACACCACCACACTACGGGGTCAGGTGTCAGTGTATGAATTTACGGGGACACAAAGAGTCAATCCATAGCAGAAAGACACTAAATAAGAGACTCGGGTGACCTGTGAGGCCAGCGCAGAGGTGACCTGTGCCTTGTGTGAGGAGTGAAGATTTGGCAAGTCCCAGTGTCCTGGGCCCCACAGAGCCATAGCTCACCTGAAGTGCCATGTCCCTCTTTAGGTAACAGTGGCTTTACCAGGCCCACTCTCCACTAGGTTTGAGCTCTGTCCTTACTTGGTCTGGCCCACGGGACGGTGCTGTCCTCGGGGACCGGGCCTCAATCACAGAGCCTGGGAGAGCATCACCTGTGAGCCCAAAACACCTGTTAGATGAGGCGGCACTTCTTACCTGGAAAACCTGCCTCTTTCAATTCCCAGATGCAAAGATGCAAAAAGAATAACATGAGACCCATAAGGTGCAGCTCATGGGCCTGCTGAGATGGCCAGGGTCTCTCCAGACAGAGCTGCACCGGGGGCCTGGCGTGGTGACGGGCGCAGGGCTGCGTCCGGGCTGCGAAGAGCTGCACAGGCCAAAAAGTGGTCGCGGGCTGCCCTGGATTACGCTCTCCCTGAGCACTCCTGCCATGACAGTGGCCAGCGTTAGAGCGGTCACTGTGGCTGTTTAATCCTTGGTGAGCGGGTCAAGCTTTCAGGATCTAAGTTGTCATGGTGCCGTGCTCTAAACAAAAACCCTCCAATTTTTTCATATCGGAGCGGACATAGGACATGTTTAAAGTTGTACAGAATTGGGTTCTGCTGCTCCCAGCTGGGGATTCAAAGGCTGGGGGTGTCTACACCGGGGCACACCTGTGACCGACTCGCCAGCCAGCTCCCTCTCTGTGTGGCTCACCTCTACAGCTGACCCTCAGAGATCTTCGATCTGCTTCCTCATCCTCTTAATTTGTTCCACTGTATTCCATTTTAAGCACTTTTACTTCTTGGGCCATTTTTGATAGAAAAACCAATTTATAAATTGTGAAAACTAAATAAATAGCCCCAAACTGAAATTCACTTTTAAGTTTGAAAAGACGTGTGCGAAGTGTGCCCAGAGGAGATGCAGTAGAGAACGAACTGCTGTCGCCTCCGACTCCTCATTTCTGGGCTCTCGGCGACGTGAAAGAGGAGACTGGCCGGTTCCCCTCAGACCTGTCGGCTCGCTGGTCGCCCAGCTCTTTTCCTTATCGGGGAGACACGCACGCTGCCCAGGCCGGGCTCTGGTCGGAATGCGACAGCCGAACCGCGGAGCGGGCAGCCCGCGCTACTGAACGTCCAGCGAGCCCAGGGGCTTGAGACGGGCTGGCGCGACTTCCGCCTTGTTGCCGTGAAAGCGTGGATGGGGCGTTCATACCTGGGCAGCAGTAACAGTCAAGGGAGACCCCTGGGGATCGGAGTCGGGCATGTCTTCCGACCAGAAGGGATTGTGGAACTAGGCAGGATTATGGTAGAATCGTCTTCTACATCGTGTTGGGTGTCACACTGCAGCCGGGTACTGTCACCCCTTCGATGGGCTGTTCATGTTTGGACAGCTCGGTGAAGTGAATCCTGGTAGGGTCAAGCCCTTGCGGCTGTGAGTCTCACCCCACCCCAAACCTCAAAGAGCCCAGATCCCTGCCACAGGCGCCTGCAGAGGTTGGGCTGGTTTCTGTCATCTGGGAAACAGTGGTGTTCGTGTGGTTCTTTGAGTGACTCCATTAGTTTAGGAATTTCATTCCCCTTTAGGGTAAAGTGGAGATCGTTAGTCATTAGTCTTGAGATCTTTTTATTTCTTAGAGTGGAGTACGAATGTGGGAGGTTTTTGTCTTTATTTGTGCATTATTTTCTCTGACACTATAATGGAAATATAACTGGGGAAAAAGGCAGGATTAATCCATGTGTCTGAGAGATCCGAGGGTCTTGACTCCCCTCACGTGAGTAATTTCAGTCACTGAATTCGTCGGACGCCCAGCGGGGCCGGGCCAGCGGTGGGCGAGGGGGTGCAAGGGAGAGTAAACGCACGGCCTGCCGTGGCTCGAGGAGGAACACACAGCCAAGTCATCTCAACTCTTCTCAGTCAGCTGTTTGGTCAGAGTCCTACTGCGATACACTTGTCCAAATCATCAGGACCATGCAGGCTTAGCCCCTCCCTCTCCTTTCTGAAGTTCTGAGTGAAGCATGGCAGATGAGAGAGAGCACGGAGGGCACACACACGCGTGCACAGTGTGTGTCCAGGAGGCCAGCGGCCCAGACCACCACAGGCCACCTCCAGAAACAGCAAAGGTCGTAGTCATCACGTTCGATCGTGTAGTGAATGAGTCTTCAAACTTACAAAGAATGCATGCATTTTGTGATGTTTTAAAGATGTGTAAGGCAGTGGATTAAGATTTCAAAACAGCCCATCATAATAAACATGACCGTCGGGCCTAGGTAGCTAACTGCTACCTGGATTTCTACACGTGTCTGGGCCTTTGCAGAGAGAGCCAGGCTCTGCAAAGTGCAGAGCGCTTCTCACTGGGCCACGTCCGGTGAGAGAAGCTGAATGTGGAGAGCTGACCATCGCTGGAGAACAGACACCATGGATGCATTCCGAGAGCTCCTGGGCGTGGCCGTCAAAACTGCTTGACTCATGATGCCTGTGTATCTTTTGAGTCTTTCATGTCCTTCCGTCTGGAGCATGAAGTGCCGTTGGTGGAAGCTGGCCACTACCATCACCTGGGACTTGAAATGACCTTTCCCAACAAACCCCATTGCTTTTTACTGATTGGGGATGTGCCACCCCCACCCAGGTCCGTGGCCTGTTAGGAGCCGGGCCACACAGCAGGAGGGGAGCAGTGGGCAAGTGAGCGAAGCTCCGTCTGTATCTGCAGCCGCTCCCCAGCGCCAGCATCACCGCCTCAGCTCCGCCTCAGATCCTCAGGGTTTGATTCTCACAGGAGCACCAGTCCCCAATGCCGCAAAGGTTGGGGACCGCTGCCTTATAGGATCTGTTCACAGCATGAGAAGGTTTCCCTCTCTGGACCCACCTTCAGGAGTGGGAGGGGATATCTGAGGGCAGGGAAGGAAAGGTGGAGCAGAGCCCCGTCAAGGTGACCGAGACACCCAAACCCCTCTGTCAGAGACGTCTCCGAGACCAGCACGAGCAAGACAGGAACACAAACAAAGTCGCGGGCAGGAAGCTTTGCGTGGCAGGGCGGGCGCCTGAGTCTGCTGACGCGAATACAGGTGGCGAGAAGATAGCAGTCAGGTGAGGAAGCTGAGGGGCAGGAGGCCGACCCCCGTGCACGTGGCGGGCGCTGTCCCAGCTGCGGAGCCCTGGCGAGGAGCTCCGTGGCGTCATGCAGATGGGGCTGGCACGGGCGGGTGGCGAGACAACCACAGACCAGTCAGTCACCCAGGGGTTCCAGAGCGCCTGCTTCAGCGGTTATTCTGGGACCCAGTCCGACCCCAACAGGACAGTAGAGTGACCTGTACAGACAAGGGAGAGGCCCCATGACTGCACGGCGCAGACACAGCTGCAATCAGCCCGCGCGTGCGCATCCCGGTCCCGCAGGAAGAAAGGTCAGCGCACTCTCAGATGCCAGGTGGCTGGTCCGCCGTGGGCGGCCCGAAGAACCCTCCACGCTCGCATCACGCAGATGCGCAGACCGCTGTCTGGCAAGGAGTCCGGTCTCCGGCCTCTTTCTCTGCAGCGTGTGAGCTTCTGGGGGAGACGATGAAGAAGAGCAAACTCCCACGCCGGGACTCAAACCTCTCCGCACAAATGACCTGGACATCGCCGACACTGCACATGAGCTGTCACTGTCACCAAACATCATGGTTCATGAGTGTCCTTAAAAAGGCGCATGTCAGTTTACTCCAGCAGTCAATCCAAGATTTACTGAGATCTTCACCAGGTTCAAGTGCGCCGCTTTCCGAGAGGGGTGAATATTAAGAGGTGACAGGTCACACAGCCATGGCAAAGATTGGAATAGCTTACAAATGTGCATCGAGATCTTTCTACCTTAAGCTTCTACAAAAGAAGTTTGTTTTTTTTCTTTTCCACAGTGGTACATGCTATGCATGCATAAACGATCACAGTTTAACTGAGAAAAGATGGATGCAAACAGCTGGTATGGATTGGGAGCAAACTTGGTTATTTTGTGGTTTCATAATCCTGAGATGTGATGGACCCGAGAATATTCGAGAAAAGAATTGTCCAAATGAAAAGCTGAAGAGCTCTAGAAAATGTGTGAGAAGCACACACTCGCCCTGTCCCTGGAAAGCAGATTCCTCCCTCACTAAAAGGATGTAATTCAGTGGAGGGGACGAGGACTGCCATCCCAAGGGGGCAGAGACAAAGGGACTGCAGATGCAGTTTACACAGCTGACACGGGTCACCGCTGACTCTCCCATCTGAGTCCAGAAGACAGAGTGAGAGAGGTCTGCGCTAACGGAGTCTAACGAAACAAAAACAAGGCCGAATGCCTGCAGGTGAAGTTGCCTCCAACAGCGGTCGAGCCTGTGACCAGGCCGTCAGAAGTGACAAGCTGCCGCTGTCTTCCGCCTGCTTTATGATTCTGGGTGACTGTGCTTCATCAGGATTCTCAGAAACGGATGAGCGTAAACTTTACATGTGCAGGAATGTGTCTTCGGTTGCAGGGACCACTGGACCCTGGATGTCCCAGGTGCCCAGCAGCAACCATCAACCAACCTGTGTCTATTCGAAACCAGCTTTCATGGCGAAGGGCCCAGAAACCACGTTGCGTAACTTAGCATTGAGGCCAGAGGACGTGCCACATGAAAATGAGCAGATGTGGAGGGGAAGCCACTCCAGATGTCCAGATGGGAAAGGAGGCCGACTTGTATTTTATATTACCAAAGGAAAGGTCTAGAAACAAGAGGTAGGAGCCACTTGGAAGCAAATCGCTCACTCCATGGAAGAGAGACCTTTTAGTTATTAACGTGCCCCAGCGTTTTGAGAGCAGCGAGTTTTGTGTCCAAGCTGAAAATGAGGAACCCCACCAACGCCTTCTCAGATCCTGTCAAGCAACAGGCTTTGTCACGAGTCTATTAGGAAGAGTGGCATTTACATGACACATAGATATTTGGCAAAATGTGTCAAAGTCTAGTCAAGAAAGTAAAATATTTTGAAAGTCATCACATAGCCCAAACATCACATGCATCTAGTTGACTTCATCGCTAATACACGTGATCAGATGACTAAGAAAAGATCGGAGCCCTCTCGAGCTACAGCTTTAAAACGGGAGAGTTTATCGTGGGCTCGGTGAACCTGGCACTTCCTCTCTCTGACGCAGGGCGCTGCCATCTGCACAGCACCCTCACGCTCCCTGTGGCTGACCATCTGTATGTCCACGGGCAAAGGAGCCAGTGCGGACCATTGGGATGGGGCTCAGGCTTCCCACCCTCCCTCCCACAGGGACATGAGGCGAATGGAAGTCACGCTGTGACAGCAGCTTCTGGCCTCACACGCTGGACTTGACGGGGATTCTCTGAACTCAGACGGCAGATTAGAGAGTGGGTGGCCAGCTCGGTGTCTGTTCTGACAGCAGCCCGATGAAATTATGCCGGACACTAAGCCAGATGCTCCTGGCTTTAAAGCACTCTTGTGAGGGGAAATTGGTTCTCGAAACATCATTAAAACTAAAGCCGTGATGCCTGGGACAAACGCCGACTCCTCCGAATGCCTTCTCACTGAGCCTCGCTGACGGGGAGGCTCTCACGGAGCCCCGGCCACAATGTGGGCAGCCGCGCGATGGGCCGTCCCTGATGAAAATGCCTGTGGGCACCACAGCAGCGCAGCCACGTCTGGTGCAGACGCAGAGTCAGTGCCGAGAGTATCTGTTGAGTCTGCTTTCAGTGTTCGTGGACATTCGAATGTACGTCCCGGGTCCCGGCCAAGGTTTCCTGTCTGAACCAGAGGGGACTGAGCACGGAGGGAAGCGGGAGGAGGCGGGGACGCCTTCATGAGATGGGGCACGGTGTGCCGGGCGGGGATAGGCGCGGGGCGGCCTCGGAACTCACAGGAGGACCGGAGGCTCTGGGCCTGCTGCCCGACCACCCGGGCCAGAGAGCACGGGTCTGGCACTTCCCTGCCAACTCGGAGCTCCATCTGCGGGAGGCGCTGGTGAGGCTGATGTCCGCAGCCACGCAGCTGGAGCAGGTCTGGTCGCTGACCTATGTCATCTCAGAGCCCACGGGGAGAAGCGGTTGGAAAGCGTCTCAGGGGTCATAGGTTTCCAGAAGGAAATGTGAGGAGAGGATCAGTGAGGAAAGCCGTGAATTTGGAGCCTGGTGAAGCACTGTGTTTCACTCTCCCTGTTGGCTTGGGCTGTTTCTGCTGCTCCGTTCTTAGCCATCCGTTTCCTTTAAGGATGGACTGGTGCATCCAGAGGCCACGTGCCATTAGTTCTCAGGCACTGCTTAGAAGTTGCCACCATTTAAAATTTCTGTAACCATTGCGTAAATTATTAGTAAATATCTAGTGTTTGCATTGATGGCTTAAGTTCTGCTTGAATGTGGCGTTGGCTGTGGCTGTCCTTGGGGACAAAATGCAAGTCTATCACCCACATGTCTTCATTGCAGTCTCTGCCTATAGCTGCCTACAAAGAGATGGAATAACCTAATTCAGTATATTCATTAGATTACCAGATGAAGGGAAGAAATCATTTGTATTCAGAACAAAAGACATATTGCATGCAAAGAAAAGACAAAAGTACAAAGTAAGGAAAGCATACACTTTGCTAGCCTGTTCTGACAACACACTTGCACATGCAAAAAAAAAAAAGGCACACCTAATGATAAATTACAAAACAACAGGAAATTTCAGGGAAACAAAATTTTCAAGTGAAGAAACCAAAGAAAAGCAGGTTTCAAGCTTATAATTGCATTTAGAGTTGAAAGAGCCCAGAAGATCAGAAATAATAGGGTGCAACTTTCTAACGATGAGAAAACCACACCCCAGGAAACCAACATGCGGGGATAGGTCTCCATCTCAGCAATTCCAGAGGGGAAACCATAGCGGGCCCCACAGGCGGGAGATGCCTGGGACTCCCCGCTCCCCGCCAACACACACACACATACGCCGTCACCCTGGTCACGCTTCACAAGGGAGGTTTTCCTACAATACGTGTGTGTATTTAGATCATCCTGTTTTACTTTAGTTAGCTCGGGCTGTAGGAGCAGCTGAGCGCTTCAAAGTCAATTCGTTTTGCATTTGTTTGTATCCACCGTGTGCCCCTATCTTACTGTGAAAACAGTCTGAGAAGGGAAAATTAAATCGTTTCTTTTATCATTCCTATTTATAATTTATGACCCCAACTGCTTCTCGAATGAGTTTGAAGTCGTAACGGTCCTGATGAGTTGGCCAGCTGGGGACCAAATTATTAAATAACCTTTTGGAAATTAAAAGAAGTTCTTTATTTCTCCTTTTCCTATGGCTCGCTCTGCTTTAGCATTTTTCATGACATTTCAAATTTTGATGTAAACAACAGCAGTAACTATCTTCGGTTTCCCAAAACGTTATCAACCAACAGTTATTCCATGGGACATTATGCTGGACCCAGATGACAGAAGCCACACGTGATGTTTAACAGGCACCCACTCCGTCAGACAGGGGAGCCTCCGCCTGCTTCAGAGCCCTCGGCTGACTGGGAGACAGATCCCTGCAAGGGGGAAATTAATAATGACGACGAAGAATGTTTTTGTGGCATTAGAGGACAGACTCACTTTGAGAAAACTCACAGTTCGTGGGAAATAAGAAAAATGGAAATGACACCGCTTAGAAGTTTGCATCAGTTAACAAGAACCGGGTACAGAGAGAAAAAAGGAAAGATATTTGAGACCGGCTAGAGCCAAGTGTGATCTCAAAGGCGAAAAGCCAGTTTTGACGAGGATTCAGAAGTCACTCTGGCTTCTGAAAGTCCTTCTTCCCGGACTTTGAGGACTTCGTCAACCTCCAAGGAAAGTGGGAGTTTCTTAGAAATGAGCTCCCCTGGAGCGGTGACATGGAAAAATGTCCTCACCACCAAAGTCCCCTGGAAGAGCAACTCGGTTCCTCAAGCATGCGGAGCCATTGATGCAAAACGCATCTGACTCACATCAGAGGCGAAGTTTTATTTAGTGGCAAAGCTGGCATGATATTTTTAGAAATAGTAAAGCTCATAGAATTTCTTAAATGTTGAATGTCTTTAGCAGATGACATTTCTAGGGAGGTGCAGAAGTGACCACACCACCTGGGCTGGGAGTGTCATTAGCTCCTGTCCTGCTGTCCCTCCATGCTGCCGTGGCTGCAGGTCCCCTCAGGATGGCCCCTGGGCGGCGCCTGGTCCGTGCGGGGGGGAGTGGTCTGCCGATGTGTAATCCCCCCAAGGCAGCCCACATCCGAGTCCTTTCAGATTCTCCAGGAACACTTGGGTCGAAATCTCAGAACCAGGTCGGTCCTGCCCCACCCACTGCCACGGCCTCCGAGCTCAATGTGACCCCGAGGGAACGGAGGCACGGAATTCCATAAGCGAGGCGCAGTCAGCCCGGGGGTGTCACCCAGTTTCTCCACGTCCTCCCACACCGTCCCCCACCAGGATCTGCCGGGGAAAGTGCTCGCGGCTTTACAAGAACAGTGCCCCGGGCCGAGAAGCCGCCCGGTCCTCTGCGTCTTCCCTCTCTGAGTAAGAGGGTTCCTCCGTGGAAAGGACGCAAAGAAGTGTCACCCTTCCCAGGAAGAGCTAGAGGTCGCCAGCCCTGCACCTGGCCTCGCCTGTCCGGGAGCCCTGCCGCCCTCCCAGCCGGCCTCGACAATCTCTCTCTGCCTCTCTGTCTGTGGCTCCTGATCCCACTGGCAGGTGTGCCCTTCACTTACCATGTCATGTGACAAGTGACCTCAGTCCACCCACAGCAACGAAAGGGCAGCTAGGACGAAACTAGACACAGCCCATGTGCAGAAAACCCATCTTTCTCTCCTTTAAAAAGAAAACCCTATTTCAACACGACTGAACAAACACTTCCAAAGAAGAGTAATACTGGGTGTAAATATTTGCTTTCTCTTATCCGTGTTCCACTCACTGCAAACTGGTCTTTATGAGGGTGCTTCTTATGAGGCACATAAAAAAAGCAGGCCCTGCAAACCAGCAGGTGGCAAAACCACACTGCGACGGGCTCTAAAGGCGTCTCTCGGCCCGTGGCTTGGACCGGGTGTGGCGGCGGCGGCTTTTCTCGTCCCCCATCCTGTTGTAAGCGTTTCCCACGCCTTAATATTTTTTACGCCACTAGGATATGAGTATACCACTGTATTTCAGATCTGTTTGGTTATCAGACACACTAAGCATCCACACATTCTAGTAAGTGTTCTGGAACATTCCAAAGAGAATGCCAGGGGGCGCCCAGAACCATGTCCAACCTAAGGTGCAGGTGTCCTGACCTTCAACGCTCTTCAACCCACAGCCCAGCTTGGCTGCAGAACCTGTGAAAATCGGGGTTAAGATGTGTGTCGCTTGAGCTGAGGATTTTTCTTGGGTTCTTGGCCCCTTCAGATGATTGCAGCAAATGGTGCCCCATGGCTCCAAGACCAGGACTGGGCTCCAGGGGGACTGTGTGGAGATCGGGGAGCCTGGCGTCCCGCGGCCGGCTGAGCACTGTGGACGCTGAAGGTCACAAGTCCCCTTACGTGGCCCCTAACCAGAGCATGGGGGAGAGCTCTGTGGACGCCACGCAGACACACCCTCGCCTCTTACTGAGATGAGGACCCAGCAGGGCGCCGGGACGGGCGGCAACGGCTGGTCTGTGTGTCTCCTCCGCCCTTACTGTTTGCATGGAAGTGGGCATGGAAGGGATGTCATTCAGGGGGTGGTTTTGAGTGACAGCTCATCTTCCCCGATGATCTTGTACTCGGGAGAGCTTTCTAAAGGGCGGATTTGGAGGAGTTAGCCACATGCTTCCGTGACTCAAAGTATTAAGGGCGGATGTGGAGGAGTTAGCCACATGCTTCCGTGACGCTCAAAGTATTCCTGCTGTTGGATGGAGTTCTTTAGCCTTAGTGGTTAAAACAGACATCACAGACGAGGGACAGGGCCTCTGGGAGACAGAGCTTCCGTCGCTGGAGGTCTGACAGATTGCTATGGAGGGGTCAGAGGGCAGCGCCCGCTTCCTTTCCATCCACTTCTCTGGGGCACTGAAGCGTGATTCTTTGCAGTGCGGCGTCATCTCCACGACACAGTATCTGACAGAAAGGACGTTTTAGCACCAATCAATCTATACACGCGCCTGTGTAAGGACAGCGTCTGGGAGCTTTATGCTTCAGGAAACAGATCTTTTGCAATAAACGCTATTTATAGCATCCTTCAACACGGAGGCATCCAAAGTGTCTAACATAAACACTGAGGGAAAATAAACATGGCTCAGTCACAGAGAAAATTACAGACGATGAATTCCAATTTATTTAGAAGTAAACTACACTATTGCTGCCATATTCTTTATTTCCATGGTTTCATTGATAAATGCTCTGCCACGAATAGCTCAGAATACAAGAATATCTGTTCTCTTCCAGAGATATTTTTAATGGGAAAGCGAAAACGTAATTCACGTTAAAAATAATAACCTTATTGGCCGCACCCGATTGGATTATTAGACACGAGCTCCTTTTGAGCTGATTTGAATGTGTGCTCCATCACCGTGCCACCTGCGTAAGACTAAACGTTTGAGTTTGTCTCTCCCGCTTAGAGGAGAATGGGGGGATTTGCAGCCAGTTGGGTGCGCTCCCTCATTCATAGTTGGCCCAGAGTTATCACCCTCTTCTCCAGTGACCAGAGCTGGTTAGCGCTGAGTAGAGCTCGTGTCCAGCACCAGGCCCCTTCCCCCTACTATGGGCTTTTCATCATCCTGATCAGAACCCCAGCCTCTGTCTTCAATAGCTGTGTGGCCTTGGGCCTCAGTTTCCTCATCGCTTCGATGAAAAAGTTTACTTAATCTCTGAGACCTCCTCCAGGTCCGAGATGTAGCTTCTCAACGACTCGCAAGATCCTTGTAATGAGGAAAACTCTGCTTGCATGATGGAAGTGTCTGATCAGACATTGTATTATTTTTTATTCCTCCCCCACCCAAGGGCACCCACTAAACTGGGCCCTGTGCAGCCTAAGCGGCCACTCCGGGCGTCCTGCACCCTTACTGGGTGGGCTCAGCCCTCTTCACCCACACCCATCACAGTAGTTCCAAGTGACACGCAGATAATTTGGCATTCAGTGTGGCAGTCGGTCCTTGGCCACATTAAGCTTTCTCGTGAGCTGCTACTGGTCATGTGTGCGCATGTCCTGTGCTCGGTCTTCCAGTGTAGAATGTGGCGTTCTTATCCACCAAGTAGCAGCACCTCAAAGCTCTGTAGGAGTCAAGTGTTGGTAGAACCAACGGTAAAGTGGTGGACACAGAAGCTTGAAATGGGGGGTGAACCAGGCACGTGAGAGATGCTGGGGAAGGCGAGCCTTGTAGCAGAAGAGGCCTCCTGGCTTGACGGTGGTTGCCATGGTGAATTTTCCATGGTTCAGGGCCTGGTTTTCAGCCACATCGACCCAGAAATCTATCAAGATTGTATGATGATGCACACAACACAGTAAAGATTGCTAGCTCGGAATACCTCTCAGGAAGAGAAACACAATTCAGTGACTTAGAGGGACATGCGAGGGACTGCCAGGTACAGCCACATGGATGTGAGCCAGGTGATGCGCCAGGGTTTTGCTTAAATCCTTTCTGCGGAGGAGTTTCACACACGGTAACATTGACGACCCGGCACAGCTGGGTCTCTAGCACCAAAGTTCAGGCTTCCTCCAGGATGCCTCACCGGGTCTCTCACCAAAGCTGTCAGTGGGAAACACGCCGGCTTTGTGAAGGTGGAAATAGGGCTTGTGAGGGTGAAGCGCGTGCGAGGTATTTTCACGTACCTTATCTCATTCGCTCCTCTGAACGAGGTAGTATCTTCACCTTCGCAGAAACGGGATAGGCTTCCCGAAATGTCAGTCTGTAAGTGGGTTAACACAGACTAATGAATGCAGGACGTTCAGAGTTCCAGATGCAGCCCAGGTGGGTCATGCAGAGATCATTAACAGAAAGTGCAGTAATTACATCAGCTTCAAATGCAAATAGCAAATGCAACCAGAACCACCTATTAACATCCTTAGAGGAAAATCATGCCTGCCCTTGAGCTAAGAGCAGGTATTGCAAAAGCAAGAGTCCAAAGCGAGCTTGCAGAAGCGCTCTCGCAGGTCTGCTTCTGCAGAGGCATGGCGGGGGCAGGGGGAGTCGATTGTAGTGAATCCCATCTATTTGTGCCCTACTTAAAACTACGTGCCCAGCCGTTAGCCATGGACAAAGGAAAAACAGAAACCCGCCGTGGAGGCCAGCCTGGCATGGACGGGCACCAATGGGACAGGTCACAGCAGACGAACCTGGTTTCTTCCCCTGACAGAGCTATAGGACTGGTGGAAATGGGGAGCACAGTAGGTACTGTACATATTTATTTTAGCAAAATACTTATAAATAAAGAAATTCTAAATGGCTTGGAAGCAATCCCTGTCATTTGTATCTGAAAATAGCTACGTTGTACTAAATAAAGGGGAATAATGAAAAATCCAATGGAAATGGGTTTCTTCCAATCAGGACGAGAGGGTTAAACTCCAGAATGCCTGACACTTACCGAAAGACGAGGCGGTGGGGATGCACAGAGGTTTAAAACAGTTTTAAATATAGTGGAAAGCAGATAAATTCTAGAAACACCTTAAAAGACAGAATCTGAAATAAATCCTCTCTTTCTACTAGAAAAATGTGTTGGAAGCTTCCTATTCTCTCATTTAAAAAGTAAAAATAATTGTTCTTGAGCTTCAGTGATTTCTTGGAGAGTGGAACAAACAGAAAGAGGCATGTCTATAAAAGTACCATTTTTTTTTATTTTTATTTAACAAGTCAAAGATTTTTGTGAGGCAAAATTATTCAAATGATTCATTTGTAAAAATACCTACTTTTTTGTCCTTTAAATATTCTCACAGTATTAGGTTTCTCCAGACAAACAGCCAGTAAGAGATTCGATTATCCATCTGTCTGTCTTGAACAATGAGATTATCTATCTATTGATCTTTGAATAATTCGAGGGGTTAGGAGCACCAACCACCTGCAATCAAAATTCTTGTATGACTTGATTCCGCAATCATCCCTAAGCATCCACAGGGGGTTGGTTCCAGGCCCCCTGAACAGTGTTTTCCATCTGAGGTTGGTTGGACCCTAGGTATGAAACCCAGGGTATGGAGTGCCAATTGTATATTTATTTTTTAGAATCCACATGTAAGTGGACCTGCACAGTTCAAACCTGTGTTGTTCAAGGGCCAACCCCGTGTGTGTGTGTGTGTGTGTGTGTGTGTGTGTCTAGGAAGGACGGGGAGAGATAGAGAGGCTTCCTCTGAGAGATTGGCTCACACAGTTATGGAGGCTGAGGAGTCCCATGACCTGTTGGTTGCAAGCCAGATGCACAGGGGAGCTGATGGTAGCTGACAGTGTATTTTGGTTTGAGTCTGACATCCTGAGGCCCAGAGATGCTGATGGTGTGAGCCCCTATCCGACGACAGGAGATAAGATGAGATGTCCCAGTTCAAGCAGCGAGGCAGATTCTTCCTCTAGTTTTTGTTCTGTTCAGGTCTCAGTGGGTTGGCTACTGCCTAACCACACTGGGGAAGGCCATCTGCCTTACTGAGCCCGCTGATTCAAATATTAATCTCATCCGGAAACACCTTCCCAGACACACAGAAATCATGTTTGATCTGGGCACCCATGGCCAGTCAAGATGACACATAAAATGAACCATGTCTTCGTCCTTTGAAATCTATGGCAAATGATTCAACATCGAAAGACTCCTAATCCCGTCTCCCAAATATATTACAGTAGAAGATAGAGTCTTAGATGTTTAAACTGGGAAGAATTCACAGGGTCACAGGCTGGGTGGTTAGGACTCCCTCTGACATTTATTCTGGTCAAATGCGGTACAGTTGCTGTCTTAAAATCTCATGTCAAAGGGGCCTTGCATAAGTGACCACCGCATTCTCTGGGGCACTGGCTAAGTTGACACATGGCGCACAGAGGACAGAGGCCTTCATCTCTTCCATCTAACGCTCCAGAGGCAGGCAGGGGTCCGGCGGTGGGGCAGCTCTGTTCTTGAGGTCCCTTCTCTCTTGTTGTCCCACGTCCTCTGGGATGCTTTCCTCCTGGTCCGCATAGTCAGATGTGGCTTCAGCACCAAGCGCAGGTCCCTGTCCAGAGGGAACTGCACACAGGCCGTCGATCCCGGACGCAGTCACCGGCTCGTCCCGCTGTGCCCTCCGAATCCCGCGGCATGGGGGAGGGGAGCGGAGGGGAGGAGGTGGGGCTGTTACTGGAAGGAAAAGGAGGGGCGGTGTGGGGCGACGGGCAGAGCCTCCTTCACAATTCCCCGTCTGCGTGCAAAGCGTAATGATGTGGGGTAAAGGCGACGTGGTGGGACCAGTCAGAAACAGCCATGAAATAACCCCTTGAAATAACTGAGTTTCACTTTTGGATAAAACAGGAAACCGTACTGAAAGTAAAAGGAGCAGAAAAATGGGCGTCCACACCACAGACCCTTCTTTCTTAGTGCTGGTGACGTGTGTCTCTTGTTTTCCACCTGCCACCTGTCAATGCCCATTAAACACATGCCATGGCCTCCAACTGGTCTCCTGGCCTCTTGGTTCCCCCACATCTGACCTCTGATGCAGCACGTGCTCTTCCTGGCGACCCCACTGAGGCAGCAGGAAGCTGAGCGTCTTCACGATTCCTGTCATGAACCCCACCCGGGTCCTGGTCCTCCGCCCCCTGGCCCCACGCGGCCGCTGGGAGCTCCTCCCGCCTCTCTGCTCACCGATCCGGGCAGACGTGCCCGCGGACCGCCTTTGAATGCTAGGCTCCTAATCTTTTTATTCTTTGTTAAAAAACACTTTTAATTCCAATGCCTCCGTGCTCTGTCCGTGTTTGAAGTCCTTCTCCTGCTACTGACCTCACAGTGAGTATTTCCCCTAATGGAAGAAGGAAGACATCGCCCTCCTGCACCTGGGCCTGCCGGCTCCTTAGTGAAGCATCACATGATGCGCAGACAGCTGTGTCCAGGCAGCCTTCTACCCCCGGCTCCTGACACCAACACGGAACAGCAGTCCGTGCGAGGTGCCCCAGCCGGCGGAGCCAGCGACTTTGCAGAATAATCGCTCCTGTTGGGGTCCCAAACCGTATGTGTGTATATTTACGGAAGGAAGTCAGTCAGTCAAGAACATTCTTTTTTGACCAGTTGGTAAGATGGACCTAGCATAGCGGCTCCGGTCCTGAAAGCAGCTTCCTGCGCCTTTCATCTCAATTAGCTCTTGCACCAAACAGCAAACGCGCCGTTCAGAAAGCCAGTATGAGGGCACAGGGTAGGTGGTATTCGGATGCCTGGGTGGCAGAGGCCTCAGGGAGAGAGACGGGGAGCAGCTGGCGGGGCCTGTGTCGTGCCGGGCCCCCGTCCCCAAACTCAGCCCCGTGGGGCACAGACGCATCTTGGTTCTCTCTCCCCGACTGCCCAGAGGGCGCTTTGCTCCTTCCCTCCTGTCTTTTCAGCATCTTCCCTTCCGAAAGGCTGGGATGTGAATGTGTTTTCTTGCGGGTGAGTCAGGCTGACGTGCCGCCTCGTCAGCCATCTCTCCTGAAATCGCATTCGATCTCCTGGAATAGAGGCTCCGGCCCTGGTTGGCAAACTTCCGGCCAACTGTGAGTTAGGAGCCGAGTGTTTTTCCAAGCAGTGGCGGTCGTAATACAAAGAGGATCATTCAATCACTCCATGAGACCAGGTGTGGTGTCACGGCCCACAGGAGGCCTGCGACGATGCTGAAGGGGTTGGCAAGGCGCCGCCGGCCGCTGTAGGTTTTAGGAGGGGTGAGCACATAGGGTGAAGACCCAGCAGGACAGGGACCATGGGCGTGTGTCCCCTCAGGGGCCCAGGCCCAGGCGGAACCTGGCATTTTTGAAGCTGAACTGCATTGAGAAGCTGTGAGGAGGGTCAGGTTTCCACCGGGGCGTTTCCTATCACTGTGAAAGGCCAGTAAGGCAAGCGGCCTTGTCGAGGGACAGTCATCCGTTCCTAGTTTTCGCTTGTTTTTAACCAGGAAAGACTATTCTAACAGTGGCACCTTGAAGAGGTGTTGAAATCACGTCTGTGGGTGTGTGCTCGCTTGTGGACATGTTTAGCAAAATTCTTGGACACCAGTATAGAACATCTTTTACCTAAGCTTTTGAATTCGCCCTCTCCCAGACTTCCTCGGGATGAAGAAAGATAGGCAATGGCATATTTGTCGCATTAGTTTTTAACATTCGGGGAGATCATAAAATTTTAATTAGTTGAGGTATAGTTTATACATCCAATTCTGGTAAAGCAAAATTGCCTCTAAAGTTAGTTCGTGTTTTTTCTGCTCCTTTGGCCTGAATAACTGCCCCCCACACCCCCTGCCCGTGTCCCCCCTTCGCTGGGCAAAGCCGTCTCCCCTGTGGGAATCCCTCAGCAGGTGTCTCCACCGATACTCCGCGCCCTCCCTGCCTCGTCCCCGCTGCTGGCTTCCCTCCTCTGGGCAGCACTGAACTCCAGGCGTCACACTTAGCACGTCCCACCACGTGTCAAATGTGTGTGCCTGTCTCCTCCAAAATCTGCGTCTCAGTCGTCTTTGTGTTCTTAGCGCCTGGCATGGCTGTGCAGAGACACTACACATGCCCAAGTAAATCCGTGAACGGTGACAGCGGGCCGTGTGGGAAGCCTGCTGGCCGTTTACTGGAGAGGGCGAGGATGCGGGAACCTCCCCGAAACTGTGCGTAAACTCTGGAGTCTGCAGCTCACAATGTGGGGATCACCGATCAGAACGAGTCTAGAAAAAACAGGAGGCAGCAGGTTAACTTCCGCAGTCCCATGGGGCGGAGCTGGTTCTGCGGGCATCTCTGACCTAGGATGAGGCTCCGGAGATGGAGCTGGGCCGGACTCCGGGGAGTCGTTAGCGACAGGCCCTGGTCCATCCTGGAAACAGTACAGAAGCTGGAGGCCCCTCCCTCTCTCACATGGGAAAACGTTTGTTCCCCGCAGTCTGGGACCCGCCATGCAGCGACACTGGGCTCACAGCCTAGGAGTGATCGTGCTTCTGGGAAGGTGCCCTGTGCGTTATCTGTTTTAACCTTTACAGCGGCGCTCCGAGGTGGCATTATTATAATACCCATCTCACACGTGTGAAGGCTGAGGCTCTAAGGCACTGAGCAGCTGGACTTTCATGATGGGGCCTGAACTTCTCCTGGCATTCACCCTTCTCCAGATCCCCCGCTTTTTACAGGGAAAGCATGGGATCCTGTGAAAGCGCCCAGCCTTGTCACCCAGGCACCCCAAGGAACACGTGGTAGCTCTCTCAGAGGTGTTCGAAGCCAGCAGCACCTTCGGAGAGGCCACCCCGTCTTCACTTCGAACCACCATCTTGACCGACTGGAGTCCTTGGTGCAGTGGGAGGTGGGTGGCCCAGAGCCGCAGCCAGCAGGTGCAACCAGCCTCAACTGCCAGCTCGCGACGTGAGCTTGGCTGAGCCACTCAGTCTTGCTTCCTAAGACATAAGAAGATGGCTGAGAATTATTCCCAAGGTCTCTTTAAGAACTAATATTTTATACTTTTTTTTTTTTTTTTTTTTGGTCTTCCTGACTAATTAACAAGAAGGATTGAATGGGTTTGGCTTTTTCATCTTGTTTTACAGGAGCTTAATTTTGAAAAAAAAAAAAATCATAAATTAAACAGAAAGCCGAAGCCGACGGCACCGACTATTTACAATAAGGCTTTCCTGGAGGTTTTGTCGTGTGTATCCTCTGGCACGAGACGTATACCATGGGCCACGTCACGGTCTAGGACAGAAAAGCACATGGCCACCTCCAGGCTTGTTTGTGACACCTGGGCTAGAAGGACAACCTTGAGGGGCTTATGCTACAGGCCATTTCCCAGGGACCCTCCCGAAGATTTTCACAAGCAGATGCTTCCTCTCTACAGTTTGCACTAAGGGAACAGTCTCTCATTTGTGATTTTTCCATCATTAAACCAAAACCTGTGGCCATCCTACCTGCCACACTTGTTCAAAGGTGCCCCACGCACTGGTAGCTGCCTTAAACACATTTCCTGAACCACGTATGGCTTAAAAATCTCTTAGGCTCTGAGATGTCTACGTTATTTTTCTTAACTTGCCTTTTCAAGTTTAATCCTACAGACACGTTCTGTTCTTTTATAAACAAAACTATGTAATATAGTTTTCTATTGATGCTCTGTCAGGCAAAAGGAAGGAAGG
>NW_006440214.1:660533-701196 GCF_000325575.1 Pteropus alecto | reverse complement strand
GAAGGAAGGAAGGAAGGAAGGAAGGAAGGAAGGAAGGAAGGATCTGTTTTCAGCCCAAGAAGACTTTTGTATAAATAGGCAAGTATTTCAGAGAAGTAGAGTTTTAGACTTGCTCCGCGGTGCTTGTCCCAAGGTGGAATAATGCTTCCATCTGTTTCCTTCATTAGATTTGTTGGAGGCTCATGCCAATGGGATCTGTGCTTCTGTGGCTTCTCGTCCTGGCTGACTTGTTTTCCGTCACTCATGCTGGTTTCCTGCTGGGCTCCCGCTTTTTTAGCTCCTGGGTCTCTAAGTGAGCAGCCCTCAGGCTCAGGGAGACAGGCGCCAGTCCAGCGCCAAGCGACCTGGAGTGGCTCCCTTCCCCTGTCCGTGTCCCGTGCAATGCTGCTGCCCCTGGCTGCCATCGACCTACTCAAAATCTCTTCTGATAATCTCTTGGTTGGTCAGAAAATGGTTTATAAAGAGGAATCTCTTCTTGCTTGTGAACTTTAGGACACAGCACATCTGTTTTTGAGACAAAGGGGGGGCAATCAGAACCCACAGTAAAGGCTTTTGACAATCCAGCTTCAGCGACCCTGTAGTTTTTCCCCACTGCTCATGTAACAAATGCGTAATGAATTAAAGCTTCACAAATATTACCTACAGTTCTGGAGGTTGGTGTAGCAAATGCGCCTCACTGGGCTAAAATCAAGATGTCAGCAAGACGCGTTCCTGTCTGGAGGAGGAGTCGGCTTCCTTGCCTGTTCCAGCTTCGGGAAGTCACCCACATCTCTTGGCTCTTGGCCCCATTCCTCCATCTCCAAAGCCAGCAGCAGTGCCAGGCTGAGTCCCTCTGATGCTGGCATCTCTCTTTCTTCTTCTTCAACCTTCCTCTTCCAATTTTAAGGACTTTGTGATTATCCGGATTCCCTGGGGTAATCCAGGGTGTTCTCCCCATCTCAAAGTCCTATGTCATCACAACTGTAAAATCCCTTTTGCCGTGTAAAGTAACATGGTCACAGATTTGGGGGATTGGGACGCAGACATATTTGTGGTCACTGGTCAGCCTACCACAGTCTACTGTCTGCCCCAGACCTGTGTCTCTTACCTGCGGGACACACTCCTCCCATCCCAAGGTCCCTACAAGGCCCGACGCATTATAGCATCTACTCAAATCCAGACTCTCACCTAAGTCTTATCAGTTCAGATGTCTCAAACCTCAGCATCCGAACATCTAACTCAGGGCCGGGCGAGACTCTAGGTGCAATCCACCTGTGGCCCCAGCTCCTCTCTGCCTCAGAGCCCGTGAGGCTCAAGAAGCAAGTTACCTGCTCACAGAACACAGCGGTGGCGCAGGACCAGGATACCTGCTATGGACACTCACGTTCAAAGAAAGGGAGAAAGGAGCCCCCCATGTCCCGAGGAATTGCAGAGTCAGCTGGGCCAGCACCGCCAGCTGTCAAGGCCCAAGGATCAGCCTCTGTGACCCTCAGCCGCGCCCTCAGAGCCACCCTGCCTGAGAAGGAGTGAACGGTGACACCACAGAAGAGCGTGCAGGAGACGCGTCCTCACACCTGCCCTCTGGGACTGTCTCACCTTTCCCTCCCCACTGGGTTCCAGTCCAGCTCATCCAGGTCCGACTCGAGGGACACTCAGAAGACAGCTGGCTGTGGAGGGCGCCACACGCAAGTGTGGGGAGTGTTCTCAGAGGCGGGCGTTCCTGCTCATAGTTCGTGGTCCATCCCACCGAGGCCTGGGGACAGCACGGGAGATGCCGCCTGCAAAACGGGGTTGGCGCTGGTGCAGGACCTCCACCTAAGACGACGCTGCAGCGTCCGACACTCTCCTGCGCGTGGAAAAGCCCACGTCTGGACAGCAGGGAGGACACCAAGCTCGCCTAGAACAGAAGGAAGCTTCTGCCGCTGCGAGGCGATGCTTCAGCCAGAATCGGGACACGCTGCCCAGCTCGACGCTGGTTTGGGAGTTTAGGCCTCGCCTAAGTCATGCAAGAAATATTAGTTTCCCACTTGTATCTGTAGAAACGGATGTGGAAGCAGAAGAAAATGCATCACAGTCAAACTAGAAAGGCAGTTTACAGTCTAATCCACTCTTTTAATCACTGAAAAATTAATTTCGTTCATGTGCCAGGAACTGGAAATCTTGTGAATGATTTGCATATTTAAGAAGGAGACTCTGTTGAGCTGTGTCTGGGAGGACCTCCTGCGCACCTCTGTGAGTCTGTACTCACGCTCTGGAACGCGCCTCTGCTGGCCTCGGTCACCGGAGAAAGGAGAACGTGGGAATAAAAAAACAATATTGAATGTCAGCTGTAATTGACAAAATAAATTTTTTTAAATGGTTAAAAAATCTTTTTAAAAAATGACCTAGAAAAAGAGAGAGAGAACGTGTGGCAGAAACCTGGCACGCTGGCCCCATGCCACACTCGCTGCTGAGGCGAGCTCTCAGAAAGCGCCCTGAACACGTTTCCGCCCGTGCCGACGGCGTCGAAGCTCCCGCAGGCGTGTGGAGAGCTGTTTCGCAGTCTCCGAGTCTGACCCGTGGAGGGGATTGTAAGGAGGACGTGGTCTAATCCGCCGATTTCACAGACGAGGAAACAGAGGCTTAGAGAGATCACAGGGACGCGCCTCGGGCCCGGCTCAGCTCCCGCTCGGCCCGGGCCTGGTCCCCTGTCCCCGTGTACAGAGGTCCTGTTCGTCCTCTGTAGAAGGCGTTGCCGTGGCTCACTAGTCCTGACCTCATGGATGGACATTGTCTTCGTTTCTAGAAACGCACACGCACGCGGAAACACACATTGGCAATCCCCGCACAGCGTGCGCTCAG
Organism: Pteropus alecto; assembly: GCF_000325575.1. Taxonomy (NCBI): domain Eukaryota; kingdom Metazoa; phylum Chordata; class Mammalia; order Chiroptera; family Pteropodidae; genus Pteropus; species Pteropus alecto. Next base: position 698,376 of record NW_006440214.1, on the reverse strand, counting down.
GAGCACGAAGGCTGACAGCAGAGTGCCTCCTCCTGGGTCAGCCCCAGGGCCCTCACGTCTTCTCCAAACCGAGGCGGAGCCTCCAGCAGGGGCGCCTGGGGCCTGCAGATGGGTTGCAGGTCCACCCGCCCAGTGGTGCCTTCGACTCTCACCCGGCTGGGCCCCCGCCTGCGTCAGGCTGCATGCTTTCCGCCACACGAAGATGTGACACACGAATGTTGTGATTCCCCCACCCCATGCCAGGCCTGGACGTGCACCCCACCAGCATTCGGGGTCATGCCGTGCGAATGCTTCAAAACATGACCTCGTCCAACCCTCACAGCTGTGCAAGGGTGTCACTGTGGTTTGTATCTTGTTAGGCTTACAGAGGGAAGTGACTTGCTCAAAAGAACAGACCTAGCAAGTGGCCAACCCCAGCTCCCGTACATGACATGGGAAGGACTCAGAAAAGCATGCCTAACCTACGCCTGTGACTTGTTGGGTGACACGAGGTACATGGATGCCCCTACTCTGAGCCGCACGTCGAAGGCAGTCCTGCCTTAAAAACCGCATGCTGGTGCTGCCCGATATTCAAACGCAGGTGTCACAGACGGCTAAAGGACGTGGTCTCCTCACATTACCTCCCTCGGATTCAAAAGGGGGATGTAGGGCCAAATGATCCATGACGTCTCTCATCAGCTAATAAATGTCATCTAATAAACCTCCACCTCGAAGTCTCTAACTGCTAGGAAAGGTGACAATGACCACCAGCACGCAAGGTACAATTCTTCAGCAGCGTCCGGTACAGCACAAACACCGGGTGGAACACGTATGCCCCCCCATCCCGCTCTCGAGTATGAAGAAATGTCACATTCTTTTTTCAAAGCGGGCTGCTCACACGTATCAGCAGCATCAAGAATTTGAAACACTAGTGTGGAACCCGTGGTACCTTGCTAGCGACTTCATTCACTGGGACAATCCAGTTGACGGAGATTATAAAGTCACGAAAATTCTAAATGCCATTGCAAAGCCGACCAGGGGCAGAATAAGCTCTGATCTGGGTTTATGATAATGACATTTAAAAGTCTAAAATTACAGGGTTGTTTACAGAGATGGGCTATTATAAAAATAATTGCATCTAACTTCGCATGAACATAAAAGAAAGCCAATTTGTTGTGGATGGTTGAAAGAGAAGCCTACCTTAAAAGAATGGGGAAAAGAAGACTCGGTTTCAGACAAAAATCTTCAAAGGCCATCAGGAAGTCCATGGAATTTTAAAGAGAATCTCACTCAAAGATGTCTCTAAAATTCCCTAAACTTAAAAGCATTGTTTTTCTTCAGACATCTAATTTAGATTATATACCAAACCCTGTAATAAACCTCATACAAAGAAACAATAGTAGACTGCAAGCACTGTAGATGTTCAGGGTTCATGCTACTTAAATACGATTCTTGACCAACCAATAGTCAGGATGCCAGTGAAAGAAAGGTCACAGTGATATTTTCCAAGGCAGTTTCTGGTCCTTGGGTTAGGTCAGGGGAGGGGTCTCTATTAGGCTTAGAGGCTGAGCCACCTGAGAAACAACAGGTCATGATCCGATCTCACCTTGAGCAGGCTTCCGTCCTCCAGGTCACTCGTAGCTTACGTGTTGGTGGTATCCGCGGTGCCTGTGACATGCATATAGTCATCCTGCGAGCAGCTTACGGCCCACCAAGAAGAGGTGCCCGGACTATGAGTCTCTTGCTCCCTGAGCTGTTTGACATCCGTTAGTCCCAGAGACAATACCGGGAGAGGTGTTTAAAAGATCTCTTTCTGATCAGCAAAACCTGAGATGGACGCTCAGCCTGTTTCAGCCGTCGCCTTAGCCATCTCTGTCCTGCCCACTGGGGAGCAACCGCACTCACTCTTAGAGCTGCTGCGGGATTCCAGGTGGGGAACGCTCAGAGGCTTCCAGCCGGATGCCTGAACTAGCTTAAGCAACAACTGTAGCTGTCCCCATTATTGGTACACAGTTTTGTTACACTCGTATCTTAATCATCTCAGTAGTTCGTCTATGTCACATTTTTAGGAAGTGTGAGCAGATGGTACAAGGCGTTTTAAAATACAAAATATGAATGTATTATTTTTACAATTTTCCTTTCCCCAGGTAGCTTGAAGCAGATATTATTTCATGGGTTTTGAAGCCAAATGAGATTTATTACTAAGTTTTTATATATCTTGAGAATACTAAATGTGATTATATCGTTGGTACACATACACATGATGTATATGTTTACATGTGTGTATATATGTAAATCTAGTCATTTTAAAGATCTTGGCAAAACACATTGACGTTGTACTCTCCAACACCATTCACTTTGAAAAACGAATATATTATATACAACTACAGTTTCAAAAGTTATTATTTTAACCAATAGGAGGCTTATGATAAAACTTTATTTTATAGACTAAAGTCATGTCATTCACACTAGTTTAACTGAAAAATCTACAAATTCAACAGCTATTTCAATCTCTTCTAGGTTAAAGAATCCTCTTAAATCAATATCTCGTCTTCTCCATGAAATGTTTTTAAAAATGCTGAACAAGGAATCAGTTTCCCAGGCTAACGTTATCATGTGTAAAATATTCAATTACTGAGAGTTTGAAAGGGTCAAAGTAGAACTTTAGGCTTCTAGTGCTTTTCTGGAAGCTATGGAAACAGAAGTCGGTCTCTATTCGACAGCTATCAGAATTTTCATAAACCATTTCTCTTTTTAAAATATAATACAGTTCTATAATATCTTGTGTATTTCAAATCCTCAAAAACACATGAGAAATCGATGCGTGTCCTGAAAATGCACGCTCATGCCATTTGGGTCTTCATGGGACGGCCCTTCCCCTCGCCGATCCCCGCTCCGAATCGCTCACTCCCTGCTCAGAGTGAGCATCACAGAATCTCAAGCTTGAGGCAAATGACTGCTTTTGTCCTCAATTTCTTCTTGACTACATACAAGAGAAAAATAGATGTTAATGAGCACCAAAGGAAACCTTATTTTCTAAGTGATCTATCTGACACATGAAATGAAATATTGGCTTCTAAAAACATACATGCCTTATAGAAAGTGGATAATGCAGAATTCTCAAGCATAAAGAAGTACACAGTGTGTGCATACGCACACACTGCTTCCTCCTGTAACTGGAGACCTGGCACCACCTCTTCACGACGCTTCCCGTGCTAGCTAGCCAGTGTTCTCTTTTGTTTTATCATTCAAGGCCTAGCCCTGATTTCCCACATCACGTGACAGAGTTGCTATGGGAACAGTGGCTTTGTGTGTCCCTGAGGGAACAAAGGGTGATTTTCATTTGAGGACCTCAGAGCAGGCTTGGTTCTCTGTTGGTAAATGATTGTGGTAACCGGCATAGTAAACGTTATCGGCAAAATTCCACTCATATTTTACATGTGCTCTTTCCAGCAAGGGCTTCTCACAGCACGTGGTATTACAGGCTGGGACACAAAGGGGGCCTGGCAGGGCTGGGAAGAATCACCAGTCAAAAGCGAGTAGCAGGATTTTCAATCGTGGTTTTGTCTTCTGAATCCCAACAGTCACAACTGTTCCCAGGAGATTTCAGAGTCTGCTGTCACTGGGTTTTTTTGTTTGTCTTTTTTTAGTCTTGGCATCCATATAACTAATTTTAAAGTAGATGAAGAGTCACCCAGATCATCGTCCAGTTTTCCCAGCTCCTTCCCAGACCCTGGCTAAACTCAGCTACCTGGGTTATATATGTAGACAGCCTTAGCGAAAAACCCAGAAAAATTCAAAACTTCTATCGAGAAAAGTACATTGTAGTGACTGAAGTTACAGCTATTACATTAAGGAAGTTGTCCCAGGTAACTTTATAATTGTTTACAGATACATTGTATTTATTTAGTGCATTCCTTTTACTCGTTCATCCTTAAAATATTTTAACATTTTTCTTACATACTACACTCATATAGTAAAGTACACAAATCATAAGTTCATTATATATTTTTAAATGAGCACACGCACACAATCACCATCCAGCTTAAATTATAAAGCTTCGCCAACACCCAGTACCTCCACGTCAGAACCGTACGCAAGGCACCCACCGTTCAGACAGCTCCCGCTGTAAACTCACGTTCCAGGTTTTGCAGTTTGCGTAACTGGAATCGTGTGGTGTCGCTGACTGCAGAGTCTGACGTGGGCGCATGCACGGTTTCTTCCTCTCTCATTGCTGTCTAAATTCCGTTGTACGGATATAACCCAAATCACTCAACGTTATGCTGTTGAGGGGCCTTTGCGCTATTTCCAGTCTGGGGCTGTTGTGAACAGAGCTATTGTCAGCGTTCTCAGAAGCATCATTTTTGTGGATGGACATCTGCACTCTTTTCGCTGAGGCGACGTTGTGAAAATTCACTTATTTATTCAAATCACTTTTCTGTATGTTCTGATGAAACTTCTATCTACACAGGTAGGCTGTCTATGGAAAATGACTGTTTGGGTTCTTTCTTTCCAATTCTCGTGACTCGTATTTCTTTTCCTTGTCTTATTGCACTGGATAAGTGCTCCAGTGTGGGTAGAAACTTTTGTAGTGGACTCCCATTCTGAAGCGGAAAGTTTTTAAAGTTTTGTTATCAAGCATGATATTTCTGTAGGTTTTTTTTAAGTGCCCTGTATCTAAAAAAAGAAAAAGGAAAGGAAAGAAACTCTCTCTCCATTTATAGCTTGCTTTACCATGAATGGGTTCTGACAATATCAAATGCTTATTTTGTATCTATTAAGAATCTCATGTAATTTTTCTCTATCACATTGTTTGAATTTCACCCTTAAACATTCTTCCATAGAATAAATGTAATATGGTTCTAATGTGTTATTTTTTATACATCACTGATTTGATTTGTTAATATTTTGCCTAGGATTTTCATACCTATGTTTATGACAGTGATTTACCTATAACTTTCCTGTCTTAAAACGCCTTTGTTACGTTTGGTTTTTAGGTCTTGCCGACCTCATGGAAGAGTCTGGGAGTGTTCCCTCTTTTTCTGTTTTCTGTCTGAGTTTGTGAATATTAGTATGAGTTCGCGCATAGGTAATTTTCGGGATTTAATGCTTCAGTCCCCTGAGACTCGAGTTTTCTTACTGGGAATGTTTTAAATTACAGAGTCAATTCCACTCGTAGCAAATAGGATTATAAAGATTTTCTATCTCTTCTTCTTTTCATTCTGGAAAATCGTTTTTGAGGAATTTGTTCCCATCATTTTAAACTTCAAGTTGATTTGCAAGACATTGTTCATAATATCCTGTTTCCTAATTCCCCAGAACCTGTGACTGACTCTGTTACTTTACATGGCAAAAGAAACTTTCCAGATGGGATTAGTTAAGGATCTTGAGATGGAGAGGTTGTCCCGGATTTGGGGCAGACCCAGTGCCATCAGGAGCATCCTTTTAAGTGACAAAGGGAGGCAGGAGAGTTTGAGTCAGAGAAGGATCGTAGGTGACAGACGCGGAGGCCAGGGTGCGATGATGTCTGAAAGTTGGGCACAGCCCAAGAAATGTGGGCGCCTGTTGAAGCCGATTCTCCCTGAGGCCCCGAGGCGGGGGTTGGGGGGAGCGCATGCCTGCCTACACTTTGATTTTAGCCTGTAAAACCCGTTTCAGACTTGTCACCTCTTGGATCGTCAGATAATAAATCTGTGTCATCTTCAGCCACCAAGCTTATGATAATATGTTACATCACCAAAGGAAACTGATACAACCTGATGATTTTTAATGTCTTCGGGATCTATAGTGATGTCTATCCCTCTGTTTCATTCCCAATACTGCATTTGTGCTTTCTCCCTTTTTTTGACCAATCTCACTAAGTTTTTGTCTAGTTTTCTCAGCCGATTCCGAAAACCAAATTTTGAGTTTATCAATTTTCTCTACTGCCTACTTTATATTTCCTTGATAACTGTTCTCATCTTTATTAATTCCTCACTTCTAACCTTTCTGGTCTTCGTTGGATTTTCTTTTCCTGTCTTCTAAAATAAGTTATCTAGATCTTTGATTTTCAGTTATACATCCAACAGAAACGTATACGGGAAAAGAACGTTCCTAGCCATCTTGACACAACAGTCCCGAATAGGACATCACCCGTGCCTATTTGTGTATCAAACGAAGGAGTCCAGCTTTCACCCTGAAAGACGGCGGGGGCGGGGGAGGGGGTATAGGCGGGGCACCAACAAGTTTTGAGCACTTGAGTGACATCCTCAGCAGGCGTTCTTGGAAGGTCTCTCTCTGGCACAGAGTGAAGATGCAGGAGGCAGGCTGGGCTGGGTGAACCTGAGCAGGGGAGGCTGAGAAGTAGCCTGGGGGCTGCCGCACTGGCCTTGAGAGTGACAAGAATAGACAGGCCCCCCAGTGATGCAATGAGACGAAGCTTTTGTTTTTGAATTTTGTTTTTGAATGGGAATGCGCGGAGGGTTTCACCCTTCCCCATCAGAGAGCCTCAGCCACCAGAACAAACCCAGGGCGACCCCAGGATGACCCCGGAACAAACCCCGGGACAAACCCAGGTCAACCTGGAGCGACCCGGCCCAGGCGCACCGTTTCGCTAGAGTTTTACCGTCTGGGTTTTATAGCAATGGGACTGTCACTGCTGCACGGAGCACGGGGCTGGAAGGGACGGCGGGACCAGCACTGCTGCTTCCTTCCAATTCCTGGGTCTAAATTGAGAGTTTTTATGTCTAATAGTTGGTCCCCTCATTTCTCCTTGATGTCCAGAAATAGGAGGGTTTGTTTGTTTGTTTGTTTGTTTGTTTTTTAAGCATCTATCCCACATGACTCCAGAGTGATTTACGGGCTGGGGTGGCGTGCAGGTGCCTTTCTGCCCCAGGGCGAACTCCCCGCTGGCTTCTCAAAATAGCAGAGTAAATGCGGCTAAACGTGTTTTCAATCTAAACAGATTATTTTTTAATGTGGGTTCATTAATTCACATCTGTACTGATATTTCGTTTAGAGCAGTTGAGGTATGAAAGAGCCATTCTACCAACGGCCCCCCTTACGTTCTGGTGAACGTTTCCGTGGAGCTGTAATAGCGCTAACAACATGGCCTTCACTGGGTGTCCGCCCGGTAGCGAGGGCACCTTTGCAAATTGCCATAGTTCCCACATCGCAGGTAAGGAAATCAACACCCAGACCTTAAGTCGCTCGCTTCTGGGCTCAGAGTCGGAACCCGGACTCCACTGGCTGCCCCTGTCCTCCTCATCACGTCCGTCTCCCTCCACCTCGCCCCCCAGTTCCCCGCGAGCTTCAGCCCCTGCAGTGGGAAAGAAACATGGTCAAGCCAAACCAGTGCGGTGGCCCAGCTGCGAGCCGAGCCTGCACAGCACACGGGCCCCTTCGAGACCGCTTCCTTCTGGCCCCAAGGAAGAACATGATAAAGTCATTTTCTTGAGGAAATACCGCTGCTCGGAAACCACCCCGAAACCACCCCAAAACCGCGTCGCCCGTTTGGGACTCCGCGAGGCGGCACTAAGGAAAAGCACCTGCGACTCCCCCTCTCCGGCCCCCGCCCAGAAAGCCGCCCGCGCCGGAATCACAGCGCGGCCTCCCCCGCAGCCCTCTCCCTCGAGGCTTGGAAGTGTGCTCTGACCAGACAACACCCTGGTAGATCCTGGAGCTGAAAACTCAGGATGTATTTTCACCTAACGAAACTCGCGAGAGTAGTAACAGAATCTAAGGCGAAGGAGAGCAATGCAGCCCAGCGCCTCACAGGTCCCCAGTGACGGCTCGTCCTTCTGACGCAGGTGGATAAGGAGGGCCTGGCCAGCGAGCGGCACAGAGGACAAAGCACCAGGACTGCGGGAAAACGAGCCGCGGGAGCCAGCTCGACGCCTTGTCCCCTGCAGCGTGGGAGACAGCCCCCGGTGCCCAGGCTGGCGCCCCGAAAGCCCAGCCTGGCTGCTCCTGGGGTCGACGGAAACAGGGACAGTAACATTCGTCCCTCGTTTGATCAGCTTGATTGAGTTATGAGCTGGGTTCTTGGAAACGCTGAGCTTTGGAATAGGTCTTTTCATGAGGCAGACAATGTACCCTCTGGCCTAGATAGTTACCTCCCTAGGACAGAAGGTTCTGAAAACTAATCTACTCCTAGGCCAGACAATGGACGTTGGGGTGACCAGAAAGATTCCCTTCAGCCGGTAAACAAACCAGCAGGAGTTGAAACTATAATGACAGGCACCAGAGATGCGACGAGCTCAGGCGAGTCACTTAACTTCTCTCCCAGCTTTAATTTACCCGCACGAAGATGAGGACGATGACACCTGTCCTGCCATCGTCATTGTTATGAGACCAAATGAGATGTTTTATAGGGAAACACTTCGAAAGTTCTATATCACGGCGAATTGTAACATACTATTTAACTCCACTGAAGTGACTTCCATTCATAGAATTTGGTGCAAAAATAGCTATTCCGAAAGAAACCAATCAAGAAAAATTAGGACTTGAAATCTATTAATGCAGAGTTTGTGTTCTGTTTCCAGGACCTAAGTATTTTTTGAATTTCTGAAATAAATTGAAATCCATTTATGTAATTTGTTTGCATTACATCCCTAGAAACAATGTTTGGTTCCAAAACAACAGAGACGCCTCTGTCTGTAACGTGCCCATCACGTTTCCAGGGAAGATCACGCTGTCGAGGGTTCTGGAAACTGTCGTTCCGTGGGGAAGGTGGGTGGTGGAGGGCAGGTTGCATCGCACTCGCCCCGGCAGAGCTGCCTGTGTCAGAGGGCTCCCCGGGCTTCCCCGCGTGGATCCGAGCCTGCACAGCACGGAGCGGACCCGCACTCGACGGCGGCTGCGCTTCGCTCCCCCGGGGCGGGCGCCCTTTCCCGTCACCGCCAGCGCGGTCATTCGTGCGGTGTCTCTTACACGTTCTAAATAGTGTCGTTACTCTCCTTCATGACATTTAATGCACAAAGCGTCTGTATTGCCCAGCTGATGACAATGGGTGACAACCAGTTCCGGCTTCTGGTGCCAACTCTGCCCCAAGAACAGTGCCGCTCTTTATGTCCAATTAAAATAATATAACCTCTCGCCGTAGAATTGATGTCTGTCTGTATGGCTCTTTTATTCTCCTTTTTAAAATAAAAGTAAACTCCTAAAAATATGTTCCTGGGTTAAGCTGCATAAGGATAGTGATGATGATAAGGAGAGTAACAGCAGCGCCCAGGTTCCGAGCCCGTATTGTGAGGCTTCGGTGTCGTCTGATGCCACTGGTCGTTCAGGCGCTTCCCGGTGACAGGGCAGCAGACTGTCTTTTCTCCCTGGTGCCACGGGCTCCCTCTCTCGGGCTACGGAAGATACCTGTGCACCCAGGAACAAAGTGACATTAGTAACCCCTCTCCCTCTTTAGTGCTTGGTATGTGCCTGGCTTGCTAAACGCTTTGCTTACGGTTATCCTATTTAATAACGCAAGCTGACATGCACCATCGCACTCATTACACGGATAAGGAAACGGCTTCAGAGGGCTGAGCACCTTCTCTAAAGTATGGCAGCTAGGAGCTCGCCAGATCGTAAAGTTAACCTAGGAGGTGTGACTTCAGGGTCTGAAGCCTTAGTCATGGCTCCATTTGACTCGAACAGAAGAGCCGTTACAGGTAATTCTGAGGGTCCCAACAGAGCAGGATTTTCTGTTCCTATTAGACAGAGACCACCTTACGAAGTAAGGCACAGATTATAAAACATACCAACAGCCCTGCCGGATCTAGAGCCGCAGTTCGTCGTCATGTAATCTGCTTCCGTGGGACACCTGTAAAGAGGCGAGCTGTCCAAGCTGCTTGAACTCAGTAAGAAGGAGCTACAGACTGAAGATCTGTATTTTCTCTTCTCAGAAAGTTAGGGCACTGGAAAAGTGTCCAGACAGATTTGGGGTCATGGACAAGGAACTACTTTCTAGCCCTTTGACTTTAAATTTGTCTTGATTCAAAAGCACTTCTGCATGAACTAAAGCACTCCCAACTTTCGCTGGTTCCCTGAATCCAGACTGGGATGATGATAGGAGAGGTGATGGGGGAGGGGAGGAGGGAGATGGGAGAGATGAAGCTCTCTTCTCTGCAGTAGCCAGGAAAAAAATGGTGATTGATCCACTACTCTAAAACCAACACTGACCTGTCTACGTCAGACAACTGTGGAGCAGATCAGTGCATTTGGTTGAATAGAAGTTCATCTGGCAGCTTATCTATCCTCAGAAGTGGATTGAGAAGCCACATTGCTTAAAAGGTGATCATGATGGAGATTATTTTCAGATTTTTAATTGCTGTTGACACTTTTAACATGTTCTAGACCTAATCATCACTGTCCCACCCCTAGATGTGTTTGCAGGTCATAAACGATGAGCCCTGGTTTATGAAAATGCGAAGTTCTTTACACATAACGCCTCACTTAGTTCTAACACGTAAATGTTAACATTTCTCCCCATCAGTAGATTGAGAAGTGAGGACGAGTTATGTAGCTTGCATAGGGATACAAGCTGGATTCTTAACCAAGTGGAAGAAAGTCAAACTCTACTTTTATGCTCTATCATGTAGACTTTGGAGTTGGGATTGTTCACTTATTCGTGTGCTACGGAATATACTGAGCTGGAATTATCTTTTGTGATGAGTGTTTGTGTGGTCTGCAGCATTCCCTTGCTCGCCTCCCCGTGACGATGAGAGGCAGTTTCCACTGGGGTGGAGACTGGGCCGCCCACGGGCCCATGAAGAGGGTCACCGCTACCTCCTGCTCCTGCGCTTACACAGCATCACCGACACCGTGATCCTGAAATATTTATTCTTTCAAATTATCCCCAAAGCCTGACTTTGAGAAATAATGTGTGGAGGATTTCCCAAAAGATATGCAGTTCATGCATTCATTCCTCTAGGCAAGATTCGATCGCCGAATAAAACCAGACCAGCCGCAGACTGCGGACTTGGACTTTACCTACTCGGTCCTGGACAGACCTGCTTTACTATGGTTGACATTATGCTCATGTGCTGCATTGAGGGGCGGTCTAAGCATTTATTATTGGGGTGCTGTTCAAGAAGGTTTCCACCTCATCACCCAGTGTTTCCTTATAAGTCGTCCAGGCGAAATGCACCTTGACACCTCGGTGCCCGGGGAAAAGGATCATTCATGGGCATGTGAATTACCTAAGTGCTTCGTCTTTTCCCTTCTTCTCTAGCCACTTGGCAGGAGTTTAAATTCAGTTGTGACATGGAAAGCATGGCGCTAACTTCTGCCCGCCAGCCATCCTTCTAGCCTCTCCTTACCGCCCCGCCCCGCATTCTGCATTCTTCCCATTTTCTTCCCGAACCTTGAAGCTTCTTGACAGACTCAGCAATGTGTGTCTTCTACTTGACTCCCAGTGACCTTGGCCATGTGAATGTAACTTAGTTCTCATCCAAACTGAGTCGCTGCAAAGTTCAGATCGCCTCTCCTCGCGCTGGCAACGTCATTTCATGGTCTAGGTGAAAAAGGAATGTGCAGAGCCGCTTGTAGGCCAGAAGTCAATCTCCCCTTCTCAGGGTCCTGCCACACCAACCCACGGGGGACACCAGATCACGGTGACAAACCCGCAGATGGACCCCCCCGGGTCCTCCTGGGGACGGGACCCTCCTGGGGATGGAATCCTCCTGGTTGTAGGGCCCTCCTGGATGCGGGGTCTTCTTGAACGTGGGGTTCCCCTGGATGTGGGGCCCAGAGTGACTGTGCCTGCGTCAGGCCATGATGCCATCCCGAGCCCAGGCCTCCCGATTCTCAGAGCTCTCCTCATCCACAGCGTTTGAGCATCTTGAGACTGTAACTCAGAAGTCGGCCGTGTTCTCGCTGTCTCCTCCCCGATACGGGCTTCGGTTCCCTCATCGCGAACGAGTTTTATACCCTTTCCAGGCTGAAGGCTACACTTTTCTGATGAAGAAGAGGAAAATGGAACAGGAGGTGAACGGCTGTGCATTGTCTTCTCTTTTCTGCCCATCACGCCTTAGTGTCACACCGTATGCCTGCGGTATGCCGTCTGTTCTGCTTGCTACCCCAAACACAGCTGGCGAAGCCCCCTCTCTCTCAGACGACAGCGAGAAGCCAGGCCTCTTCTGGCTTCTTAGGGTCCTGCCATCGTGCCCACCACTGTGCTGGGTCTCGTGCCGACTTCTCACCATCCTGGCATCGTCGACGCCACATGTCGCTGAGTTCTTCGAGAAGCCATCTTAGTCTTTGTAGATACTCCCCTCGTCTGTCCTCATCAAGATCTTCCGTGAGCGTAGTGTTCAGCTCTCTCTCCCCTCAGCGTGTGCTCAGGCGCAGACCCGAGGGGTAGCGCATCTCAGACGTAGGGGCGGATGCTGTTGACTGCACGTCTGTGTCCCCCCAAATCCACAGGTTGAAACCCTGACCCCTAATGTGATGGAGTCTCGTGCAGGGCCACGTGTCCTTACAAAGAGACCCAGAGAGCCCCCTGCCCCTCCCACCATGTGAGGTGCTCACCGGACATCAAATCTGCCAGTGCCTTGACTTGGCCTTCCAGGCTCCACACTGTGATGAGCGAATGTCTGTCGTTTAAGCCGCCCGGGCTGTAGTATTCGTTAGAGCAGCGCGAACAGACTAAGACAGTGGGCACGGGGGACACGGGGCTCAGGCTCTGGCTTTGCCACCAACTGGCCACGTGACCCTTGAAAGTTACTTGCCTTCTCTGTGCCTCAGTCTTTAGCAAATCGGGGCCAGTAAGGGCGCCCGCCTCATAGACTTGGGCTAAGTCCATGAATAAGCGAAATCCTCAATGCGTTTGGCACAGGATGTGGACCCAGGAAATGTCAGTTACCCTCGTTATTTAAGGACACGTGCCCTCAGCCGCAGCCACACCAGTCCACGTTGCCTCGCCCTTGCCAGAGTTACAGGCTCCTGCCTGGCCCTGGAGGCACCTGGGCTCGTGACATGACTGAGTATACAAGCCTGTCACCCTGAGCTCTGCCAGAAAGAAGCTTCCCCCTTCCCAGAGCAAGCGTGTCTATATTTGAACCCAGAGTTTCCCCATCATCCCCACACTTCGCAAGGGAGACGGGCTCCCTTGGGCCTCGCCGTAGCGGGCGTGAGGGTGGAGGGCCGCAGCTGGCGGCGAGGCCACTGTGGCCGTCCTTCCGGGCCGGTCTCCCTTCTGCAGTTTGCAGAGGCTGCAACGACAGAACCAGAAGGTTCTACCACAGCGCGGCGGGGGCAGACTGGGGAAGCTCCGGCCTGCCAGTGGGGGAGCCAGCAAAGCACGGACGCCTCCCTTCACCCCCTTTCTCTGGGCCGCGGTCCCGTCGAAGGTGTTTCCACCCAGTTCTTTTCATGATGGCCTCCGCTGCGGTGTCATCGCAAAGAAATCCTTCTGGGAGGGCAAAGCCCCGTCTCGCTCCCTTCCGATATCTCGCACTTCAGACCTGGCAGCGTATCTGTTTCAAAATATGGAGATTTGTGCTCATTTTCCAAGTAACTTAGGATAAACTGGTCAGCCCAGGAATCCGGGATTCATGGAGAAACGGCTCTGGGCACCAACACGGGGCGCAGCGCCCCAGCCTAAGCACAGAGCTGGGGAAGGATAAAAGGAGTGATCCTGAACCCCTAATCTGCAGCCTCCTCACAATCCCTGCCATGCCAGAGACGCCCTGGGAGACCCCGCTGTTGCCATGGAGACCGGAGCCCGTGCCTCTCAGATGTCTGGTGTGCTCCGCCTCCTCCCCAGGCTGAGGACGTTAAGCTGGCACCGCTCTGGGTCCCAGCCTGCAGGGGTGTGCTTTTGCTTTGCTCTTTGCTTCCTTCTTTTCCTTCCTTCCTTTCTTTCTTTCTCGCTCTCTCTTTTCTTTTTTGTAAACTACTGGAACTTTGGTTTAAATATACCCAATGAGAAACGCACACCCAGAAGCCCTGCGCCTGGACAGACACACAGACACACTGTGGGCAGACACAGCGACCTCCAGCAGGTGTAAAGCAGTGGGCCACGTGCTCACAGGTTTAACAGTTGCACTTTGCCTCCGTGGCTGCTGGGGCCGCCTTCCGCCAGGCGGATGGGTGTTTGAGGCCAAGGACACTGTGACGTTTCCCGGAGAGGTCCGATGACTGAGGACCTGTGATCATTATTTCTGCGATGTACTGCTGAGAGAAATAGGCTCCAAGTGCCTCATTCCGCCGTGCTTGGGTGGCGGAAGGCTGGCCGGGTGCTTGGCCAGGGGCATGGTGCTCAGAGCCGAGCAGGGCCGAGCAGGGCCGACGCCGCCATGCGCCGTCTCCCGCCGCGTGCTCCCGCTCCCCTGCACCATCCAGCGCCACAGGGTTCTTTAAAGACTTGAACTTTTAGAGGAGCTTTAGATTCACAGCAAACTCGAGGGGCAGGTGCAGAGATTTCCCATAGTTCCCTGCTCCCCCACAGGCACAGACTCCCCAGTCATCCTCCAACCCCACCAGGTGGCACATTTGTCACAGTGCTGAACCTGCAGTGACACGTTGCCATCACCCAGAGTCTGTAGCTGACATCAGGGTCACCCTTGGCGCTATACCTTCTACGGGTTTGGAGAAATGTATAATGACGTGTGTCCATCATTACGATGTCACACAGAGTAGTTTCGCTGCCCTAAGAATCCTCCGTGCTCTGCCGGTCCCTCCCCTACTCCCCCCAGCTCCTGGCAGCCACTGATCTTTGCACCGTCTCCATAGCTTTGCCTCTTCCAGAATGTCGCATGGTTGGCAGTGTGCAGCCTTTTCAGATGGGCTTCTCTCACTCACTAACATGCATTGAAGGTTCCTCCGTGTCTCTCCGCAGCTCGACGGCTCGTGTCGTTGTATCACTGAATCATGCTCCCTCATCCGATGTACTGCTGAGAGAAATAGGCTCCAAGTGCCTCGTTCCGCTGTGCTTGGGTGGCGGAAGGCTGGCCGGGTGCTCGGCCAGGGGCATGCTGCTCAGAGCCGAGCAGGGCCGAGCAGGGCCGACGCCGCCATGCGCCGTCTCCCGCCGCGTGCTCCCGCTCCCCTGCACCATCCAGCGCCACAGGGTTCTTTAAAGACTTGAACTTTTAGAGGAGCTTTAGATTCGCAGCAAACTTGAGGGGCAGGTGCAGAGATTTCTCACAGTTCCCTGCTCCCCACAGTCACAGCCTCCCCATTCATCCTCCAACCCCACCAGGTGGCACATTTGTCACAGTGCTGAACCTGCAGTGACACGTTGCCATCACCCAGAGTCTGTAGCTGACATCAGGGTCACCCTTGGCGTTGTACCTTCTACGGGTTTGGTGAAATGTATAATGACGTGTGTCCATCATTATGATGTCACACAGAGTAGTTTCGGTGCCCTAAGAATCCTCCGTGCTCTGCCGGTCCCTCCCCTACTCCCCCCAGCTCCTGGCAGCCACTGATCTTTGCACCGTCTCCATAGCTTTGCCTCTTCCAGAATGTCGCATGGTTGGCAGTGTGCAGCCTTTTCAGATGGGCTTCTCTCACTCACTAACACGCATTGAAGGTTCCTCCGTGTCTCTCCGCGGCTCGACGGCTCGCGTCTGTATCACTGAATCATGCTCCCTCATCTGGATGGATCACAGTTTATTTATCTTCCTACTGAAGGACACTGTGTTTGCTTCCACATCCTGGCAGTTATGAATGAAGCTGCTCGAACACCTGCGTGCAGGTTTGAGGGTGGACCTAAGTAGTCACCTTATTTGATTAAATACCAAGGACCTTGATTGCTGGGTCTTGTGATGACAGCATGTTTAGTTTTGTAAGAAATTGCCAAACTGCTGCAGCATTTCGTGTTCCCACCAGCAGTGACGAGGGTCCCCGTGGTCCACATAAGCTTGATTGTTTTGTTTTGTTGGTTGGTTTGCTTTTCACCATCTGCCCATCCCCTTTCCTCAAACTAATACACCCGAATGGAACTCATTTTAATCAGAATCATCCAAAGATCTCCCAAATCTCAAGCTCATTGCTGTGGTCTGACAAGTTCAGTCAGAAGCCCCCTCACCTAGGGAGGAAAAATGTATTTCTTGCCAAGAAATAAAAATATAAGACGTGTTAGATATCGGCGTTGTACTATAATCAAATAACTCAGTCTGTTGCTTACAATTCCTGTGTTTATAACATTCTCAAATAGAGATTTGATGTCACTATAATCAGGGCATCTTAACCAATAAGGCATCTTTCGTGTAGGCCAGAACACTCTGGTAAATATCCTAAGAGAAATGTGGTGTACTATCGCTTATTGCAAGCAATATTTCTTAAGGATCTGTTAAATTTTTCTATCTTTGGTTGGACCACTGCCCACTGGGGTCGGTCATCAGAGCCAGCCTGATGCGGGACTGTGACTGAGAAGAGCACTGAGAATCTCAGACTCGACCCCCTCCTAACCCCTCTTTGTTGCGTCGGCTATTGTGATGCTGTGAAGACTTGACCCGCCGTTTTAGAGCAAAGCTGTCAGGCTGGGGAGGGTGACCCAGAGCTCTCAAGTCACCACAGTGGTTCCAACTGCACCTTAGCTCAGCAAAGACATGACCAGACGCTCCCGACGCCCACATACACGTAATAAATAGAAAGGGACAAATGCAAATGGGCCGACAGAATCATGGGCTCTGGTTTATAAGTAAACGGAACAGAGACCTCTCATTGGCTACGTGCAGATAACACCTGGTAAGAGTTTAAAATTAACCTCTGGCTGCATCACAGCCCAACTGGAACATGCCAGTGGCGTTTTAAGTGTCTCAGATTTGGTCACAAGTAAAAGTGCTCAAGCCGGGAGGGTGAAGGCCCAGGGTGTCCCGAGCTGTCTTCAGGACTGAGAGAAAGGCCCCAGCTCTGTGCATCGCCTCCAATCCGTGTGATGAGGGGACGGGGGGCAGAGGGCAATGACAGCACACCCTGCTTGGTGGCTTTGCTGTGTGAACGCAGACCAAGCACGTGGAGACACTCATGGGAAAGGTGGCTGTGACGGCGTTGTGCCAAGCGGCCGACTTCTGGGCCTGGTCTCTGCCTTCACGGGGAGAGGGCGCAAGATGTCTGTGCCCATGTTTTCATCTGAAAACTTGGAAAGTAAACTGGGCGTGAAAGGGCAGAGACATCGATCCTTTGGGCCCAGTGACACGAACGAGGGCGACTTGAGGAGCTGCGGCCTGTGAAAACGTTTCTCAGGTTCCGATGCGGGCAGGACCTTCCAGAACCTGGACGCTGACAGGAGGGCCACCCGGGCGCGCCGCGTGGAGACTCCTCAGAGGAGCAGGTCCCGGCCACAAGGGGAGTGCGAGGCCGCAGCCCAGGACCACGGTGGCCCTGCTCCCAGGAAGGGGGGGGCAAGCGGCTGGAACCTAGAAACGCATCCCCACTGGGACCTGCGAGGTCACAGCGCCCCGCCTGGCACAGCGAACAGAGGGCCCACGGCCCCTCCACAGTCTCTGGGGAGGGGACTCCAAGGAGGCCTGGGCTGTCCCTCTAGAGCTTCCGATTTTCCTCTCCTCCTTAAGTAGAACTGCACACTCTGTAAGGTACGGAGCACGCCAGTGCTGACACGGGGTGTGGGGGGACAGGGGAGCCTTTGCGCACAGCGGGGTGTCTGTGTCACACCCTCCTGCTGTCTCCACGCCCTCCCCCATTTCAGAGGAGCAGAAAGCGTCTCTGTCATGTGACCGTGTCAGAGCTACCTAAGGTGACTCAGTGTCTGACCGGAGTAGAGACAGCGGTGGGGGCGGGTGCAAGGAGGTGGTGGACACCCCCGCGGCCCTTCTCTGCGCAGATGACTCGGTTCTCTCCCTGCACCGACAGTGACCTACTGAGCGGGCCCCGCGCGGTCCATCTCTGCGCCCATCGCTGGCACCGCAGCAGAAACGCACGGATTCCAGGCTTTGTTACGATGCCGATTCCAGTCTCAGCATCTGCGCACGGGCATTCTCCAGCTCCCTGACGGCAGAGGCTTTTAGATTTAAATCGTGTTTACAGCTCTGAACCGCAGCGTCTTTCCAAATTTGCACTTGATCGATCACCAAACAGCATTTATGAGGCCTGAGCAGAGCCCTAAGGGCCGCTGGAGGAAGTGAGGGTGAAGGGGTCACCGTGAAGGCAAGGCCCAGGCGGGAGATGGCGGCTGCTCTCTCCTGCACAGCCTGGGCTGTGAGAAGCGGCGGCCACTGCAGACTTCCTAAGGCCCAGACTTCCTAAGGCCCAGGCTGAGACATGGGGAAGGGTGTGAAGCGAGCACACCGCCACGCCTGAGCCTGGCGTTTGAGACAGAGTCCCCGAAACGTGCATATTTCAAACAGCTGGCCAGTCTGTGGAGTCACAGGGGCCAGGTGTGGGGGGAGGGAAGGAGCAGAGGTGGGTGCTGTGCCTTGAAGGACGTCTGTCCTTTTTGAGTGGAGGAAAAGCAGGCGGCGGAGTGAAAGAAGCCTCGTTTCTCAGATGCAGCAATGGCGTCCAGAACGGACGAGGGATTTTGCCATAGGCCCCGTTCCCAAGGCAGAGACAGAACTTGCCCAGGTAGCGCCTGGGACACGGGGTGGGTGCCGCTGAGTGCCATGATCACATATGGCTGCTCACTGCTGGGAGTCGGAAGGGCACCCTGCGAAGATGACATTCCAGAGCCTCCACCCCTGGGGACGCTGGGGCTTGTGACCCTGTGGTGACCATTTGCGTGGATCGCAGCCTGGGACAATTCTCGAGAACATCAGTCCCCTCTCGGGGGAGTTCCTGGGTGAAGAAGGCGCCCTAGCCCTTGCTCAGCAGTCTCTGGGTGGCAGCGCCCTTGTGAAAACGAGCATGTGGCGTTGCCCCTTGTCATTGATGACGGGACGTCCAGAATAACCGAGGGCACCGTGAAGGGCACGAGCGAGGCAGCTCCAGTCGCGCGAGGACGGCGGTGGCAGTCGGCCTGGAACTCACTGTCCTGGAGACCAGAAGGTGGAGGACGTGGGAGCTGGGGTGGGGTGCGGCGCCCCAGCCGCCCGTTGTGAGGGTCAGGTGTGACCTGCGGGACTCCATAAAATGATTGGGATTTTCGATGACAGAGCGGGGCCAGGGTGGTGGAGAAGGGCGAGGACCAGGAGAGCAGAGGGGCCGTTTGTCGTTCCAACAGAGAAAGTCAGCCATGAAACTCTGCCCTAAAATTCCCTACCCGCCCCAAGTCGCCGGCGCCATGGGCTTGCGTCACACAGAGCACCCGGCGAGAACGCGTCTGGGAAAGAGCCGGGTGCGGGGCAGGCGGCGCATCTCCTTTCACAGGCAGAGGGGCCTTGGCGCCACCCTCCTCGGGGCCATCTCGCTGCCCAGCTTCTAGGTGCTCGGAGCTTTCTGTGGACTTCCCTGGGTGAGGGACCGCCATTACTGCCACTCCCCAGCACCCCGTCCAGAGAGGAGGCCGCTAATTCTTTACATTAATTTGACTTCAGCTAGTAATTGTTTGCTTAGGGGTCCATTTGCCTCCTAATTTCCAGTCTCATTAATAAGGGATATCTAGGTCACCCATCGTAAATGACTCGCGAAAGCGTCTAAGCTGCTGGATCATCATCAGCTTTCTTCGGTCACCTTGCCATGGGACACTCTTGGATGACCTCCATGGATCTGCAGCAGAGTTACATGCGTCTAACTTTACTGCACAAATATGCGACAGTTGAGAAAGCGCGGGCGAACTACCTGAGATGGTGCCGACTCGGTGGGTGGCCGGGTCCACTGTGCGGCGTCCCGTGATTGCTGTGGGAGGGGACCCTCAAGTACCTGGTGACTTGGGCTGGAAGGAAGCGTGACCCACTCAGCACTGCCTTCCTTGTCCCATCTGTGGCATGCCACGAACGACCTCACGTTCTGGGTCGTGTATTTGAGTAGCATTTCTCTGACATCGGGTTTTGGACTGTGCACGATCATTCACGGAGGTTTGCGGGCTCCTTGGGGACGATGGTCTAATCACAGACTCAGAGCACGGGGCAGGCTGTAAATCACACGGACGAGACGTGAGCACGCTTTTCTGACTGGGGTGTGACAGTGGCAAGAAGCAGCTGGCTGAATGGAGGGCACACTTGTCCACGTGGCAGGGCCATCGCGGCCTCGTTCCACGTCCCCTTACCGAGAGCCACCTCGCACCCTGCCTGTCAATGTGAGTGCCAAGTTAGTATGGGCTCGACGCCGGCTTCTGCACTCCGTCCACCCCCGTCCTGGCCCGTGCCGTGGGACCAGGGGCCTCCCCTATACACATGGGCCGATGCCCGCCACTTTCTCCTTTGCAGTCTTTGGAGGCGACAGAGCTGCCCTGATGTTCTCCCCCGCCAGACTGTCCACAGGGCCAGCCGACGTCCATCTGCCCTGGAGAGGAGGGTGAAGAGGAAAGGCGGTCCCCCAGACCCGCCTGCAGGCTGCTCCCTCGAGAATCCCACCGCAGCAGCAGTCCGAGGCGGATTCTCACGTTCCCACCCAGCTCCAGTATCGCAGACATCCCCACCCACTCATCGTCGTGTTTGTTCATGCGTCGGCACTGCTGTGGGCTCAGCTGCGCCCCCCAGCGCCCCTCGTTCACATGGTAAAGCCCTAACCCCAGGATCTGAGCCTGGGACTGCATTTCGGAGACAGAATCTTTAAAGAGATAATTAAGGTAAAGAGAGGTCATTGGGGTGGCCCTAATCCAGTATGACTGGTGTCCCGTAAAGAGAGATGAGGACAGACACACACAGAGGGACGACCACGTGAGGACACAGGGAGGGATGGCCGTCTGCACGACAGCGTGCAGCGAGGGCCGGGCACCGGGTTCGCCCCCTCAGGGGCGAAGACCTGCTCTGGAGCGCTCCGAGGAAGCCATCTGCTTCGAGCAGGCTCTGGAGGGCACCTTGTCCATCTCCTTAAGTCCTGAGCTTTGTGAGTCTCCGCTGATGCCCGTGACCCGTCCGAGCCAATGCAAGTAAGCCTGGTGAAGACAGAGCTAACCTTCGCGGAACTGTCAGATAAGCCATCCAGTAACATTCCAAGACGTGTTTGTATGCAAACTTCGGCTTCGTGACTTTGAGGCAGTAGGACATTCAGTGACTGCATGAGGAACAAGCCGGTTAAGAAAGTAAGCTGTGAGCTGCTGGGGAGGACTGTGACGATGTGACGATGACATAGAGTGTGCAGATTCCTGAGCCACAAGCACTGAATTTAAATTTCTTGTGAGGACCCTGCCAGAGAGACTTTTTTTTTTCTTTTTAATTCAGTATGTCGTTTTAATTAAATTACAACTCCGAATTAGACATAAATCAGCCAGACCCATTTGGGTTTCATTTTTAGCACAAAGATCCTATCATCTTCAGCATTTCATTCAGAGCTAATTAAATATGGATTTATGGCTCTCGGTACCTTGGAACAGAGGAGGACGTCCAGGAGTCACTGAGCCCCTGAGAGGGGTGCGATTCTGGGGACAGTGACCGAACGTCAGACGTTTGCTACAGCGCTGTGCTTCTGAAAGCTGGATGCGTTTTCTGGGTGTGTAAACAAGGCTCATGAGGCTCGCCGCTTCAGTCCCTGGTAACTAAACCCACCACACACTGTGAGCCCCTGCAGCTGCCAACAGCGTTGCGACACGGCGCGCCCGCTCTCGCTTCCAGAACCTTCCTTCCTTGGCACTCCCATCCTGCCGCACACCAGCGAAGCCAGCGTTCACACGCTCCCTCTATTCAGACCTCCGCCACCCCCGCTACCACTGTCCCCAGGAAAAAGTCTCTGTTGAGGATTTTCAGCTCTGGCGGTGGGTCAGTGAGTGTATTTCAGCTGAGTTTATGGAAAGCCTTGAAACCCAACATGCCAGCTTCACCAGCTGATAGCTAGAACGTTGCCTGTGGAGCGCCCGCTGGGTTTCGCTCACGATTTAACCCTTTCAGGTTGGAGACAGGAAACATGCCCAGTGCAGCGCAGCAGCGTAGTTCTGTCCACATCCCAGGGGAGCCGTCCGGTCAGACGCAAGGAAGCCAAGCGTCCAGGGCAGAAGAGGGGAAGGCCGTGTTCAGTAGCCAGTGGAGACTGAGCAGCCCACCCCTGTTTTCTGAAGGATGTCGGTGTGTGTCTTGGGAGGGGAATAGCGTGGGGATGCCCTGGAAAGGACTGGCCGCCGAGGCGGTGGGGGCAGGGCCAGCCTCCCGGCCTCCCCGCGCCTCGCTGCAGGTTTTGAGAGACTGCAGGGTGCCTATGAGCTAAGCATCTCTTGATTTTTAAAAAATGACTAAGAACGTAATTAAAAAAAATGTTTTGATCCAAAAAGAGACTCGGTGGAGAACCATCTGAATAATTGCAATGTGGGGCAACGGATGCCAGCGACAACATAGTGAGGACGGAAGCGGGGGCGCTGGGAGGGGCCCGCGAGGCCCGGAGGCTCCGCCGAAGGCCCCGCTCGGCGTCGTGGCCAGGGCCCGGCCGCTCTGGCACTGGCGTATAAGACCCAAGATTATCGAAACGCATGCGCTAACTGTATGAACTCAACACACGCACACGCGCACACACACACACACACACTCACAAGCCCCCCGCCAAAATCTTTTGGTTGCTTAGTAAAAACAACAGGGTAAAGATTCTGTTTTGAAACTCAGTGTCTGCCTCGTACCAGAAAATCATGTCAAGACAGTGGCCCGCTGCCACTTTGACTCTGCCGTCCCTATTCCGATTCCGATCCTGGGGCTGGGGCACAGGATGTGAGCTCACTCAGAGCAAGTCCCTATGCACGGGTGGGACGTAAAGCCCGGCGACAGGGTGTCTGGAATGGGCCACCCCAGCAGGGCACCCAGTGCAGACACGGCACCTGCCGAGAGGTCCTCAGGGCCCAGCCTCAGAGGAGGCGACGGGGCAGACAGACGTGGTGCGCGGCCGTGGGCGGGAGTCGCTCTTGCTACTCCAGGAGCTGAAGTCAGCCACCCCGAGAAGGGGCTGCTGTCACGGCCGGGTTGGCGTGAGGCAGAGCGGCCGGCGCAGGCCCGGACGGCGCAGGGCCGGCATCTGTGCGTGTCGGAGCTGGGACACAGTGGGCCGCATGGCCAGCACCACTTTTGAAGGCGGTGTCTCTGGGCGTGCGAGGGGAAGTCTCCTTGGCTTTTTCTTCCCGCTCTGGGAGCAAGAGACAGAGCACTTCCTTACTTGGGGTTCGTTGCCCCAGAAAACCTGTCCGTCTTTCTCCCCTGGTAACTGAGGTGTTAGTGCCTCTCTGCCGTCCGCGCCCACATCATGCTCTGAGACACTGTTCAAACAAGAGGAAGCTCTCGCCTGCCTCCCAACGTCAGAGGCAGGTGCGGAGGTCCTGACCTTGTCCAGGAATCCTCCCTGGGCGGTTCCCTTTGTCTCTGAGACAGGGGAACAGCCTTTGGGAGTGGGGGAGGCCCCTGCACTCCCCCATCCCTTTTGGACCAAGCGAGAAGGACTGGCTCTGCGAGGTCTAGAGAGTGCGCCCTGCCCTGCTCGGTGCCGCCTGGGGCTCTGTGGAACCTCTTGGCTGTTCACGGCGGGATCATGAGTCACGCATTTCACAAGCATTTTTCGAAAAGGGGAAACACCTCCCTGCTTGAAATGTGGCTCTCCTATGAAAAGAGATGGTGTCAAAACACCAAGCAATGCATCCACTCCCTGTGTTCCTTTCGTCCTTCGCGGTTGATTCTATTTTGAGGACCAGAAATCAAAAGTTAGAAGCCTGAAGCCCAATCCTGTTATAAAGCAAAAAGCTGAATTCTCTCTGGGCTGGCCCAGGAGCAAGCAAATTAGCGCCTCCTCTAATGGAAGGGTCAGGGCCCAGGCCGGAAGGAACACAACCTGCTCTGTAGATTTAGAGAGAAATGTGTTGAACCTGAACTTAAAAAAAAAAAAAAAAGACATGAAACTCGCGTGGCCCACACCTTGTGACGATGACACGGAGATGATCGGAATGCGGCCCGCCCCCCCTCAGTTGTCATTTTTAGCAGCGGCTCCCTCACACAGTCATTTTGCCATAATAGCATGTTCATTTGGGTTTGAGCCTTGAGGTCCCAAAGCAACCGGTCAGCTGCGTCCCACGCACTTCCCATCACTGCCCCGAGGCCCAGGCCCTAAGGCCGCGTCTGCATCTTTGCTCCTACATCTAACTGAGGCTGAGAACTTTCTCCCAGGACACGAGAGGGCGAGGCGGGGTCAGATGTCAGGGGCTGTCGGGATAGATGATTCAGCCCGTTTCCGCAGACTTCTCGAGATGCCTTCCGAAACTCTGTTGAAAATATCTTGTGTGATCTTGTAACAAATTAAACAAAAGACAAACCACCAAGTGCCTGCCTGTTTGAGGAGAATAACCACAAAACTGTGATTCACGGTGACCTATTGTGGGGGAGGAGAAGCTGGCATGCTCAGTTAAATTCTAACGCTGCAAACCCCAGCTCACCGCATTCCTTTCTGGGACTTTCTGAAAGGCTGGCTGCATGTTAACAGCCCTCAGGCTCATCACACTGAAACACCAATGAGGGTCTCAGGAAGCACAGCCCACCTTAACTGGCCGCAGAGTCTTCTGTTTCCAGTGAATCGGGGGATGGAGGACACGGGCTTGTTTTTTTGTTTTTGTTTTTGTTTTTGTTTTTACTTTGTTTTAATTTTAGGAGCTCAGTAATCACTTCGACAATGAAAACAATGACCTCAACGCGTGGAAGTCTGTTTTCTTCCCAAACACTCACACCCGCATTTCTTTGCCGACTTACTCACGGAGCAAAACAATAAGCAGATCTGGTTTTCACCAGCGTGACGACTGGCCGGACTTGCCAGCGTTCACGGAATGTCGAACACAGCCACTCCTTCTGCCCTCTGGTCCCTGCCGATGGCGTTGCCCGGGTTCTTCCTTGGGGCTGGAGAGGAGGGGCTCTGTGCTCCCCATCTCAGGACCCACCATCACAAAGGAGTGAGTATGTCCAAGCTGCCCCGCCCTGCCCAGCGCACGGCCGCGTTTACCCGGCGACCGACCGGCAGAAGTCGCGCCATGCTCACTGGCTCCGCACACACACACACGCACACACACACAAGTCCTTTTCTGTGCGATGGCTCCCTCCCGCCCCACTCGGAAGGCGATTCCCAGCGTCCGGGGACTGTCCTGTCCCCCACGCGTTTCGAGTTATGCACTCTGCTGAGGAAGCAGCGACAGAGCTTTGGCTCAGCCCTGAGCTGCTGCTGTGCTGCTCCTCCTCCCGGAGCAGGAATCTGGCCGGCAGAGGGTCCCTGCCTGCGAAGGGGTGCACAGTCGGGGACTCGGCCACACTCTGCGAGGAGGTGAGGAGGTGGCGCCCTGCGTTTTGCCAGAAACCATCTAGAATTTCCTGTTCTCCAAGCCTCAGAGTCAACTTTACCTTTGGGGTCAAGTTGTTCCTGGGAATTTGGAACTTTCTATTTCTGATTTCTTTAAGGATAGAGGGAAGATACCCAACGGGCTACTTATAAAAAGGGCAAAAGCACGCTTTTAACAGAACTGTTTGCGAGCCAGACTCAGTGGATCTGAAACCGTATGCGTTTGACTTCTCCTTAAGTATTCATCAGCTTATCATAACCGTGGGAAAAACTCGAACAAGGGTCTAAAGAATTTCGTTTCATCCTCAAACACAGTGAAAGAATTTCAGACATTTAACATTCTGCGAACAATTTAAAAAATTATATTAAATATCTCCTATAGTCAATAGAAACCTAAATATCACAATTTTCATTTTATATAACCTTTAGCCGTGTATGAATGTTAGACTATAAAATATACCTACGTACTATATAACACTTCATAGTCATAGAGAGGAACTTAGTAAACAAATAGGTACTTTTATATTTTATATTTTAGAGGACAAAGTCTCAAATGACTCTTGAAAAATTAAAAATATATGTATACACACACACACACTTCAGTGATCTTTGAACAGAGAAAGGCAAACACAAACTCTCAGTGACATAAAACTGGACCCTGGAGAAACTTTCAAAGAAGTCAGTCTCAAGTCTGTAATCTGCTTGTTGCTTCCTTCAAATCTCCAACCAACCGAGTACTAATTTGAGTTGGAATGTAGGCTCTTGAGCAAGACCATCTACTTTTAAATTTTCCTCCATCAAACTCAGAGTCTAAAATAGAAGCACTACACACTTTCCCTGAAAAATCGCCCTCTAATTATTCTGGGAAATACTCGGTCCTGTCTGTCACCCATCGTCACAGCAGCATAGCCCTGTGAAAGCTGGCAGTCATCTTCTGTCTCCCTGCTTAAAAACAAGAGACCCGAGCACCCTGTGACGGTGCTCCCAGCTGCCGTGACTCAGTCCTCCCTTTCGCGTCCTGTCACCCTCGGCTCCTGCTCAGGGGCCTGGCGAAAGCTGTAACCCGCTTTTCCAGGCACCTCGTGTATGTACAGTCACGTGTCTCCTGTTGAGTTTTATTCCTGAAGTTCGCTTAAGGCTGAAGTTGCATTTTCACAAGCAACGTGGAAAAAGACTGCCCGCCTTAGATGTCAGCCTGCCCGTGAGGCCAGCAGCAGCACGCCTCTCTGCGCGGACCGCCCTGAGTGTCGGTCGCCTTCTATCTGTGGCCAGGAGAAAGTCCGTGTGCACGAGATTGTTTTTAAAAAGGTGTGTATCGCCTTGACGGTTGTAAAACTATACTAACCTTAACTTCACCTTGCCCATGACTGGGGCTGAGCGTCTGGAAACTAGATCTTAGTTAATTTTTGAATCCATCCCCTACGAGCCAGGTGCACAAACCAGTCCAAGTAAACTCCAGAGCTCAGTGAACTTATGATCTTCCTACTGCTTAGAAAAAAGCAGGTGGGGGAGCTCGTTGCAAGGCCGCGTGTGGAAAGCGGGGATACCTGTCTGACGGAGTGGGCAGGGAGGACAGCGAAGTGAGGGAGCGGTTCGGCAGTGACCCCCAAGCATTTTCTTTCCCAGGAGACACGCAAACGCATTTGCGAAGAGTCTGTGTGTCACACTTTCCTTGTTGATGAAATGTTGATAGTCATTTGCCTTAACAGAGCCTAGGGAGGTGTTGAAAGAAACCAATGAGCTCATGGTTATGGAAACAGATTTTGCAAATGCTGTATAAACACGATGCTGTCACCACCTATGTGGTTTCATATTGCTTCGACTTCAATTAGGACTTCATTTCAAAGCTACTGATAATTTGTGATCATTAAACGCACGTGTGTGCATGCACACACACGCATGCACACAATCAAAAGGATAAAATCATTATATAGATTTAAAATGAATGCATGTTGAAAAATTATATTTAACTCATGTGGTGTGAGGGAACCAGGCTGATGTGACAGCCCATCCAAAGAAGTTGAAACAGACAAATGAGTGTGGAATGAAGGAGGGTTGAGAACGGAACTGCGGGGTGGGAAAAGGAAGTCAATTAAATCGCCAGGGAAGAACAGAATCTGCATATTTGTCAATTAGCTGTAACATGCGAAGACCTGCAAAAACCCCCCACAGTGAGAGACAGCCAGTTAGAATCTGAGCACCCAGGGATGTGCTCTAGGCCTGCGGCTTCCCACCAGACCTTGACCTTTTCTGCACACACAATCCAGATTCTCAAGATCAGGGGCTGGCACACTAGGGGGCGTGGGCCAAAGCCAGTCTGGAGCCTGTTTTTGTAAACAGGTTTTCCTGGAGGACAGCTGCTCCTGTTCATGTGTGTCCTGTCTGTGGCTGCCTTTGGTGCCATAACAGGGCTGAGCAGCTTCTGCAGAGGCCACCTGCCCGCAAGGCCTGATGCGTTCACTGCGCAGCCCTCCCCAGCAGGTCTCTCACCCTGCTTCGTAACAGCACGTCGAGCTCTGAACCGCGGTTAGCTGTGCGTGTAGCTCTTCATTAAAGAGCATGCGGGCAGGGTACTGTGCTCGCACGTCGGTGAAATTCTTCTTTGCAGTGGACATCTTTCTCCAGAAAGCCAAACGTTTGTGGTTCTCGTTACCCGTGGTACCACAGAAGCCCAGCTGCCACCAACCCTTTCTATTCCTTTGGGTTCTATGAAATGTTTTAGTTCTAACGAGTTGGCAAACGGAGATATTGCTGTCCGAGTTCTACGGAGATGCTGAGCCCACCGTGGGCGTCTCTGCCAAACAGGTGTGTCTGGCGGTCCCTCAACCCCAGGGTGTCTCCTTCTGCCACTGTACCCACGATACAGGCCGGCGTCCGGGCTCCCGAAGCCATCTCCAACTTAGCCAGCAACGCCGGGGGCTCCTGGAACAGCAGCACTAACGTCCAGTGGTACGATCAGCAACGCCGGGTTTAACATGCACGCGAGCCTGGAGAGGGCGGGTAGAGATAGGGAAATCGTTCCATTATTTTCGCTTCCGGTTTCGTTGTGATACCGCGGATTTGAAGGGGCAGGGGTGTCCCGGAGACCACACTTCGCGGTCTCCCCGAGCGCCTGCGGCCCCGCAAGGCGGCGCATCCTGTGGCCCAACTCACGGCCTAGCGCACGTGCTGGTAAGTGCCCGGCTCCCCGCAGCACCACGGGGACTGGAGCTCTGAGGGACCAGCCCAGGAAGAAAGACGATATTTAGGCAACTGCCATTTCCGTGGGTGATAAAGCGGCCTTTACCTCCGACCCAGGATCTCACATCTTCTGCCGGCCACCAGCGTCTGCAGCGGGCTGACATTTCAGCTTGCGAGTCGGCTAAAATCACAGGCTCTTCGCAGCTCCCGACGAGAAGAAATCATCCCAGGAATAGAAAGAAGTGATGCACAGAGAGGCGGTCTTTTTTTATCTTTACCTAGAGCCAGACTGGCCATTTCCCATCTTAGGACAAATGCTCCAAAGAATGCTTCATGCACACACCTGTAAAAGGGCCTGGGTCTCCCTGCCTTGCATAAGGACGCAGAAGCAGACGATGCTGCAGGCATGTTAGTTGCTATGGGTTCTTATTTTAGAGGCGGCCAATTACACGCGATAACTTATTTAGACTAAGGCCTTTATTTTCATCTTTGTGTTTCTCTGTTACAGTTTTAGGTCTATCAGCTCCACATAAATTCCAAATGATTCTTTAAAAGTTAACTCTGCTACCCATGTTGCACCTTAAGCATGGACCTACTTAAAAATATATAAAAATACATGCAAATGCTAAAGTCTGGAATGGACTTCCTCTCTCTAGAAAGAAGCAAACAGCAGATGAAAGTATTTCGTCACCTGCCACGTATACTCAGCCTTACCTGAGGTGTGGGAACTAGATTTTAAACCTAATTTTCAATCCTGGTTGTTTCATATGGTGATGACGTCATGTCCAAACAAGGATCTTGCTGAATATCGAAAGTGGAAATATAAACTTGGAGTTAAAAAATTTAAAAAGCTAACTTTACCATGCCTGGTACAACCAATGTCATCTCACCGAGGTGGTTCCACAAAAGTGCACGGGCTTCTGGGCTCCTGGTGATGGAGTTGGTTGGCCCGGAGAAGCCGACGTTGGTGACGGGCTCCGGGGCTCTGTGGAAGGCCTGTGACTCGCCCTCCTAAGAACCCGCCTGAGGTGTGCGGGGATGAGAAAGGCCGTTTCCCACAAGCGGTTTCGTCGTTCGACTTTAATCTGAAGCGAATTATCATCCCTCTTCAGTAAAAGCGAAGAAGTTCGGTCCTGCAGGGCACTTTTCAGAGTCAGAGATGGCGCATCATGCCAGGACGTTAGCACCACGTTTGGTGTATTTGGCTACAACATGGCCCTTTTCGGTTTACATGATCACTAGATAAGGCAACCGTGCCATTCTCGTCAGCTGACATGGCAGAGCCAGGCCCTTTGAAGTCGGAAGCTGTTATGTCCATCCCAAGCGTCACCAAGACCTCAGCCCCTGGCTCTCCTTTGCTGAGCACTCCCTCAGCATCTCCAGCAGCAGTGAGCGTTCGCTAGGACTGATTTCTGTCAAGGTCACCTTGAACTGGAAGGAAGAACGGGAAGGAAATGGTAAAGCATTTCAAAGTCTGCTGCCTAGTTTTTATGAGATCTAACGCAGCATCTCCATTTGACCAGGTGGCTTCTCCTCTTGAAGCAGGCAATCCCCACAGACCTGTGACATAAGTCCCGGAGTCGCCCCACATTGCCGACGGAAACAGACACAGCACTGGAGAGCTCTCAGAGACCGGATTCACGTCCTAAGCGACGAGGGACTGCAGGGGGTGAGGACAGCAGGTGCCCCAGGAGAAGCCAGGACGTGGCATCCGACAGGACAGTGAGGGAGCTCGTGCAGCGTGTCCGCAGAGAAGCGACGCTGGCCGGTCCACCTCTCCGGCAGCTGAGGGGTGCAGACTCGTGCAGTCTGCACGCACCTCTGCCTGGGACGCTGGGGACGCGTCTGTCAGGAGCAGGGACAGCACCCAGTCACAGGACCGACCCGGGCCAGTGCCACCGTGGCCAGCATGCGCCTTCCCTCATCCTGGGAGGAAGACACGCCGCACAATCTAAGACGTTTTCCTAACCACCAGAAGCATTTTGGTGCTGCCAAAATGTCCACCTAGTTCTCGTGGTTTCTTTAAACCCATTTTTCTTTAAAATATAAAATTAAAACGTCTAGTTCAATGTGAACAGCTCTAAGACTGTTTCGGTAACGTGCCCTTCATACTCGCAGCCGGAGCTGGCTCCTCCTAGGGCCCCCCTCGGCTCCCACATGGTCAGCCCCTCTCTCCCCTGACGGTCGCAGAAGGCACAGACTCTAGATTCTGCCAGAGGAGCTTAATTGTCCCCTGGAAGAAGGCGTACAGGAGTAAAACATTCTTGAATTTATTTAGTATCTACTCTGTTATTTTTCTCTGAAATGGGTGGAGTACTTTTAAATCTTCATCTACGAAATTGGGGAAGGAAGAATCAGAGTTACAGAAAGCTGAAGGCATCCATCGAATGGCATATAATCTATGGGCTAAAACTTTCATTGAAAGGTCTTAGGTCGCTTTAGAATGTCCAGAGACATGATCAGGTTTTAAACAGGTTTGAAGGACCGTGCTGTCGGAGGACAGTGTCGTCGGGACAGGCGTGTACAGATGCTCCTCCACTCACGACGGGGTTACGTCCCCATGAGCCCAGCCTGAGTCGCAGATATCATTAAGTCAGAAATGCATGGCATGCACCTGAGCCGCCGCACGTCACAGCTCAGCCTCGCCGACCTTACTCAGGACACTCGCGCGGGCCCACGGCTTCATCGCACCAGGAAGGGCCTTCCTCTTCTGCTCACCAGGTGCAGGGGAGACAGACGCGTGTGTGACAGACGTCACGGGAGCAGAAGACACGACACGCGCGGCGTCCGAAAAGCCCTGGCAACACAGCGCGCTGCCGAGGGCGGCTGCTGCCCGATCCTCCCCTGTCCAGATTCACAGCATCGCCCGGCTTCAGCGACTCTGATACTTGGTCACAGTGGACAGTAACAGACCTGCGAGCGTTGACTGTCACCCGTGTCCCTAAATTTCTAATCGACCTCTGAACAACTACCCGCTGACTGGGACTTTCTCGGAGATTCTCCCATGAACAGCCCTGCGTTTCTCCTGGGAAGAGCTTTAGAATGACCTCTGTTTAATAGTGGCCTGGGTTCAATTTTAATTAGGCTGTAAGTGGTAAATATTTGCTAATAGACTCGGGGGTGAATAATTAATTAGTACAAAACTGCTGTGTACCGACAGTTTACATGACTGAACTAATAAATCAAATCCAATAAAGTCTTAGTGAAAGTAATTCTTTCGAACTTAATTGCTAAAAATTTAAGGTATCTACAAAACTGTTGTTTAAAAAAAAATAAAGGGTGATTGTTCTTTAAAACTTTATTACTATATTAACGGCTTATATAAAGAAGATGTTCTTTCTGTTTTGTTACATTAGTCCAAACAGCTATCCCATTAAAACATAGTCAACTAGATTTAGACAGATTCTGTATTTTATCCCTTTGTGATACTTGAGCATGTTTCTGCTAGAATATTGTTTAAGAAGCTAGGTTTTATTTTATTCTTCCAATGTGTAGAAGAAACTGTACGATCTGAAAATCCAATTATTTTTTTAACAGCTTTATGGAGCTCTAATTTACATACCATAAAATTCACCCATTTTAGGTGTCCCAGTCAACGATTTTCAGTGAATTTACAGTGTTGCGAAACCATTATGGAAATCCAATTTTAGAATCACAAAAGGGTCTCCTAGGGCCTTTGCGGTTGCTGCCCACTCCCACCCCGCCCCGGGCAATCAGGAATCTTCTATTTTCTGTCTCTCCCGATTTGCCTTTTCTTGGCTATTTCATACAAAAGGAATCAGATACTGCGTGGTCTTTTGTGCCTGGCTTCTCTCACTCGGCATAATGATTTCAAGGGCCATCCAAGCTGGAGCATGCATGCGTAGTTCACTTTTTGTTGCTGAATAATGTTTCATTATGTGGATACTGCACATTTTGTTTATCCACTCACTAGTTGATGTACACGTGAATGGTTTCCGCTTTTCGGCTATTCCGAAGAAAGCTGCAGTGAACATTCCCATGCAAGCCTCGGTGTGAGCATGGATTTCTGTTTCTCTTGGGTAGATTGCTAGAGTTACAGTTGCTGGGTCTCGTGATAAGTTTATGTTTAGCTTTTTGAGAAACTGCCAAGCTGTCTTGCAGAGTGGCAGTACGATTCACATGCCCTCCATAGTGTGTGAGAGGGTCAGGCTTCTCCACATCCTCCTCGCAATCTGTTATCGCCGGCCTTCGTGTTCCGGTCCGTGTAGCGGGTGAGCAGGTGTCGGCACAGTGGCAATTCCCGTCTCGCTGATGGCGGCGATGTCGGGCATCTTTATCTTTACATGCGCCCGCTGGCCATGCCGCAGCTTCCCGGGTGAAATACGTGTTCCGTTGTAGTACGTCATATTAGCAGCACCTCATGTTCCAGGTTTTAAAAATGCGTCTAATGATATCTGAAGAACGTTTACTGTGTGCGACCCGCCGTGCCGTTTGTAACAGCAAGTGGGCATCTTCTGTGTGCACCGTGTTGAGCTGGCTACTTGGTCACCTACCTTCAAAAACACCCTTATGCCCTCAAGGACTGTATAGAAATAACCACATCCAATGGCAGACAATCCGTGAATGTTGGGGGCTGGAAGAGGTCACTTTATACAGGTGTTGGCAGTTCTAAGGGAGAGAAGCCTCTCCCATCGCGACAGGAGCGAGGAACCAGAGAGGGCTTCCGGAGGGGGCAGCGTCAGCGTCGGGCTCTGTCTGCAGACAGGTGGGACACACCGACGGGCGGGAAGCGAGGTGGAAGGAAAGTGCATTCCAGGCTGGCGAGAGCCGAAGCCTTGAGCAGGAGAAAACACTGTGCCGTGAACGATTCGGCTCAGCTGGGCTGCACGACACACGAAGGGACAGAGGGACAGAGGGACTTCGGAGAGACTATGCGTGATTGCGAAGGACTTGGAAATGCTAAGCAAAGGGGCATCCATTTCTTTTGCAAGAACGGGGAGCCATTCAAAGACTTGCAGCCACCGAGGGCCATGACGCAAGTTTTCTTCACTATTGGTCTATAATTCATGTATTAGTGAGACCGGGGCAGGAAGGGAGTGGAGAGGTCACCCGTCACGACGGCACGACTTGCGAGAGCGCCGGTGCAGGCACCAGCGCCAGCTGGGGCAGAGGTCACAGCTGCTGAGCCCCCGGGGCCCGGCCGCTGATCGGCCTGTGGAGACAGGCGGGAGGGGTGCCGGGGAAGGCCCTGGGCTTGAGTGGCCGGTGAGAACCATGCGTGGCACTGGATGCACGAAGGAAGACACCGTTCACAGGGCTCTGAAAACTCAGGGAGCGACGAGAACAATCTGGTTTGCAGCTCTCAGACTTAAGACACCCGTGGATCACCAAGTCTCTGTCGAGTGATGCAGGCATCCTGCAAGCACAGTCAGCAGAGCAGCCTGGGTGCTGACACCGTAGAGGGGGAGGCCGCTGAGGCCCTGAGAGCAGGAGAGAATGTGTGGGTGTCGGGAAGACCCCGAACCTCCTGCACTGAAGCCCCCGCTCCACTCACACCAGACCCCTCAACAGCTTCTGCTGGAATCCGACGCCCCGGCCATTTTGCGTGGTCATGGTGTGCTAAGCACCAAGGTCATTGTCTCCTCTCTCCTCCTCTCCCCCCTGACTTCACGCCCGGGGCGTCTGAGAAAGCCTCGAACGCTCAGGGCCCCTCCACCACCCTGCCTAGCGTTCCCTCCACCTCGTCCGTTCCGACAGCCCCCACTCCCTCTCGCTGCTGCTTATGGACACGAAGCCTGGGACTTGTCATCCTGTGTCCTTGACTCTGCCCATGACCGCTGTCTCGGGCCTCTGTCTGGGGTTACTGTGCCACCGAGTTTTAACTAGACGCCCTCGTCCCCCGCTAACAACCTCAGAGAGAGCGGAGCAGGGGGAACCAGGCTCCCGGCCCCGCCTCCGGAGCGGCGAGCCTTACGGGTGGACTGTGAACCGACAACGTGCACGACACAGCACCAAGCATTGCCCACAGCGCCCGATGGCCGAGCAGCCCTCCTGGTGCCAGCTCCCGTATCAGCCGAGGTTCCTCCCCTGACCAACAGCCACTCGGAACGACGTGCGCGGAGAGTCCGTTTCTGAAGGGCTATTGGGCGGACAGAAAACGGGCAAGACAGAGGCTGGGCCCGCGCTGGGGCTTGTCTCACAGGCCGGCCGGCCCTGGATGCTGGGGGCCCGGTGGGTGCTGGCCACCCCCGGAGGCTGCGGTGGTGCTGTGGCCCTGGGACTGCACGTTGCCACCTCCGCTTCCACCGACATGCCTTCCCCACGCTCCGCGTGCACCACGGCCGCACTAGTCTGCTGGACTGCGGCGACACAGCGCACACTCCCCGTCCACCTGCAGGCCAGGAGCCCGGGGTCGGCGTGGGCCGGGCTGCTGTCTTCCGAGAGCCCGAGGGAGGACTGGTCCCAGGCCGCTCCCCGGGGCTCGCAGACACTGTCCCCTCCTGGGTCTCTTCCCGGCCTGTCCTCTACATGAGCGTCGTGTCCACTGCCCCCTTCCTGTAAGGGCAGCGGCCATACCAGAGTGAGGCCCACCCTCATGACCTCATTCTACATCCATTACCTCTGTAAGGACCTTTCCTCCAGATAAGGTGACATTAGTAACGTGAACTTAGAGCAAGGCCAGTTTAACTGGAGACACTGCTTCCACATGCAGAGTGTCAAGCAGGGCTCATGAGTCCTGGCCTGTCCCCAGTGTGGGGGTCAGTGGGGCGGGGTGGGTGGACTTTGGGACTTAGTGTCTGCAAAACACACGGGCAGAATTCCCCAGCGGGGGGAGGGGTTAAGATCCCGGACAGCTACAATCTTACGTGTGTGTGTGCGTGTGTACGCGCGTGCGCGTGTGTGTGTGTGTGCGTGTGTGAGATCCTAGCCTCCAGATGCATTCTTAAAGAAGAATGAAGGGATGCTCAGACATAAAAGTCTTGATGCAGCAGGTACCCTAGCCCCTCGTTCTCGTAACTCAGGCATCATCAAATTACCTTTCACCCATAGCTGACATAATCTGTGCGATACCCAGGGATAAGGTTTATAAAGCCACTGAATACATAGCTATTAAAATAGAGTAAAGCGATATCACCTAACAAAATGAGCACTTCATGGTGAAAAGGGGGGCCAGCTTTATGGACGCTTCGTAAGTGTCGTACTGTTTTGTGCACCTGTGCTGTAAGTAACCACCATTCACCATGATGCCAATACTTTTTAAAATGCATGTATTTAGGCTCTTTTTATGTCTCTGGTAGTATTACCCATCTCAGCTCACCCTGAGCTGGGTCGCCTGCATGAGGAGTCTGATCTCCTAATGCATTTTCAAATGGTTAATGTGTTTTTTCAAAACATTGCTAATTTTATGATTGCAGTGAAAGCAACATTTCTTCCCAAAATAATGTGGTTCATGCTGTCTTCAGGAAGCATGCATTTTGTGCCTGACCGTGGGATGCTTGCGGAGTAGAAACTTCATGCCAGACCCACACCTCATTACCAACGCTTTCATCAAAAATATACCTGAAACGTGACAAAAGTGAGTACAAGATACCATGGTACAGAAGGTCACTCATATGTCCAGGTCAGATTAAATACTGAAAATAACCAGGGAACTGTGGCGTGGCTGCAGGGACTTATAGAAGTTCTGCTCCACACACGACAGGACTCATCGCTGACCACGTGAAACCCGGGGGCAGGAGAGGCTTTGTCCGAACAGCTCCACTCGCGACCACTGTCAGCCCCACCTGCCCGGGCTCTTCCTGACACGAGCCAAACAAAACCCCCAAACGCCTCGTGGTGTTTACAGATTCTGTAACCTGGTCGCTGCCCAGACAAACATTGACCTCCTGTGGGGAAGGCTGTCGACCTGGCTTCTCGACAAGACTGTGCCAAGTCCCCGTTCTCACCCGTTGCCTCCCAGAAATGCCTTCGCATGGCCTCGGGGAACTGGGGTGCAGGCCACCTCCTCTGGCTCCTGAAATATGACGGGAGCTGCTTGGGTAGTGGCTGAACTGATTTTGAGAGACCTGATATGGGTCAGTAACTTGAGGCCGGTTTCAAACCTTTTGGTAAACATCGTCTCCCCCAGCTCTAGGAGAGAGAGATACGGTCCAGAAAAATACGTCAACATGTTTTCCCTAAGGCTGCTGCACTTCCTGTGTCCAGCGAAGCCAGAAATACCACAAGTGCAGCCTTTCTCGCTGTTTCCCACTTCTCGGCCGGGTCTCGGCCAGAACACAGCTGAGCAGAAAGGACCGATAATGATAAACGCCGGCCCCTTCCAGGAACCGTGTCGAAGGCATTCAGACCGTCCCCGCTGGCTCACTGGCAGTAATGGTCACAGGAGGACCGGCCCGCACCGTATGAGCGAGGGTGGCTGGGGAAAGTCACAGCAGAGAAAACGCACCTTTTCTTCATGCTTCCCGGGTCCTAGGTGACCAGAACCACACACGGCTCTGCAGGTCCTGGGTGTAAACCACGCACTGTGAGTGAGCAGAGGTCCGGAGAGGTGGACCCGCTCGGCATCCAGGCCATCCTCTGTCCCCCCTCCCACCCCCTGCCGGCCCCTGGCTCAGACCCACAGGGGACACGCCGCTGAGGCGTGGCCTGCGGCTGCCGCTGCGGCCACAGATTGTCACCTCACCTCGGCCCTGTCTTTAGGTGTCCTACATGGATAGAGTCTGTCCCACACTCCACCAGGGACCGAACCTCCTAGATGGGGCACATGTGACGGGCACAACCGTGCGGCCTCCTTTTACCTAATCACTCAGAGATTCAGTGTTTGGGAGCAGCCAGCGTCTGAGCACGTCCTGTCTTCCTGCTACCCCAGGCCATTCGGTCTTAGCGGCATGACCGGGGACTCGGGCTTTCTAATCTATCAGGTGGTGACAATGATGGGGCCTCTTCATGCAGGCAAGGGGCTCAGCACGTCACACAGCGTGAGCCGTCACTGGTATTTTTCCACGGGTGGCGTTTGCTGATAGACCACGCGGAATGAGTGCGGTGTGAGTAATTACGAAGGAGGCGGGACGAGCCTGCTGTCCTGGGCCCGCTGGACACGGTGGGTGAGGAGCCGGGAGAGGGTCACAAGCCGTCGCTCAGCCCCGGGCGCTTCCTGGAGCATCGAGAAAGCCCGCGGCATACCAACGAGCGCACAGAAATCTCTTCGCGAGCAATCGTGAAAAATGGGCTGTGTACAAGCCGGTCTTAACACATCTGAGTGCTCGGGAAAGTAACGGCACTTACTCCTTGCAGCTAAGAGCGGGGGGTAGATATTTTCAATTGCAAACAAAATAAGAAGCCGTGACACTTCATATTGGTGTATTTTAGGGAATCCTGTTACTGCTGAAATTTTAAAACACCGGCTTTGAGCAGAAGACAAGCTACCTGTCAGAGAAGACCATCTACACGCACTGAGCTAAAAGTCACA